>NW_026943823.1:762500-927500 GCF_035594765.1 Anolis carolinensis
GAAGGGAACATCTGTCTCTGATTCAGGAGCCTCGCAGAACTGGATCCATCTGCAAAAGGAGCCTCTTTTAGGATGTGGGTTTGGGCTTTAGGGTTGGCAACCTCTTTGCAAGGCAGGGCTATCAAAGGAATGAGAAGGTTGCGTTGACACAAAACAGAGTTGTAAAGATGCCGTGGCAGCCTCTTTCCAAGGCTATCAAAGGATCGAGACCATCCATTCTATGAAGGTTGTGTTGACGCAAAACAGAGTCGGAAGGGACCTCATCCATGTGACACTATAACAAATGCAAGAAGACATGCACAAGGATCCCACAGAAGACAATTCAACCTGTTTGGAAACCTGTTGTGTAAAGGAGTTGTCGTGCCCCACACAGAGGTGTTTACTGTGTTCTTTGTGTGGATGCTGCGGCAGCCTCTTTGCAAGGCAGGGCTATCAAAGATACTAAACCAACCTTCTATGAAGGTTGTGTTGATGCAAGACAGAGTTTGAAGGGACCTCATCCATGCAACACTACAACGAATGCAAGAAGACATGCACAAGGATCCCACAGAAGACCGTTCAATCTCTGTTTGGAAACCTGTCGTGTAAAGGAGTTGTCGTGCCCCACACAGAGGTGTTTACTGTTTCCTTTGTGTGGATGCTGCGGCAGCCCTCTTTCCAAGGCTATCAAAGGAACGAGTCCATCCATTCTATGAAGGTTGTGTTGACGCAAGACAGAGTCGGAAGGGACCTCATCCATGCAACACTACAACGAATGCAAGAAGACATGCCCAAGGATCCCAAAGAAGACCGTTCAACCTCTGTTTGGAAACCTGTCGTGTAAAGGAGTTGTCGTGCCCCACACAGAGGTGTTTACTGTGTTCTTTGTTGAAAGAAAACAGTGTAGATGCACCGTGTGAGTGGCGTGGATGCCTTGGAAAGCATTTCCACTCTTTGGAAGAGAAATCCATGCAAAGAGGGTGGCGATCCGCTCTCCAAGGTGCTGAAACCTTTGGTCCCCGCATCACCTTTGCAAACCCTGGAGTGGATCCTTCGCCCCTCTGGCATGGGACCCGCCAGCCTTTGCCTTCAACAGCGAACATGCATGTGCTCCCAATGAGCATGCAGACACCGAAGCATTTCCTATTGGGCTGGCTTTGCTATTCCGACTTTGACGATTATGTGCAATAAAATTTACTGTCTGCAGAGAGACTGTTAAAAGGCGAAGGACGTGTGCTAATTCTCCGTGCCATTTGCATGCAGGAAGGGAGTAAAATATCCTCGGTTTTTACTGTGGAATGCGCTTCCCTCCAGACAAAACAAGGCCTGCCTGCTTTGGGTTCTTAATGGAGTCGTGATAAGAAAGTTATTCTCGCAAGAGAGGCCAGAACGGGGAAGGCCAAGCATCCACATCTACGCAGTTTCAGCACCACTTGAATGGCCAAGGCTCAACGCTGTGGAATGATGGGAGTTGGTGTCTCACCGAACTACAGCTTCTATGATGACACCTCACTGAGCCATGGGAGTTCAAGTGGTGCCAAACTGCATTCATTCCACAGTGTAGACGCACCCCAGCTCAGAATGAATAAAGTTTCTGCAACGGGATCGCTCTCATCATCCAGACACATGTGATTTCAATACCTAAGTGTCTTGTGCCGTGCTTTTAAAAGGCAGGCCTTGTTTTGTTGCATTTCCCCCCCTCGCTAGATGCTAATCTAAACCAAAGAAAGCACCAAGCCAAAGACTCTTTGATATTGCGGACAACCCAACGTTTCACTTTCATGCCTGCTTTGACCCCTGTTTCTCAGACCCTTCAAAAAGGGTCTCAAAGGAAACCAAGGCATGAAATCAACACAAAGAAGGCAGTATTGTCCTAAGATGGCATTGGGCTAGAATTTGGGTCAGGGAGCCCAGACCCCAATCCTGGACAGAAACACTAGGGCTAATGCCTCTTGGCTATAGGGACTCTGTCTCACAAGAATGGGAACCAACATCATTTATTACTGACATCATTCGTGGTTATGTAGGAATCTCAAGTGCCAGCAGTGGGCCAGGGCAGTTCAGGTCTTGTCGAACTGCATGCCTTGTACACTGTGGAGAGAAAAGAGTGGGGCATAAATAAAAATTGAAGAAATCAGCATCACTATTGTGACATTATCACTATCGGCATCATCATCATCATCATCACCATCATCAGGGGTTGGACTAGATGGCCCTTGGAGATCCCTTCCAGCTCTATGAAATGATTGGGAAGAGGTTTGAAACAACAGCACATGGTGGCAGAAAAATTCCTTAACAAAACAGGGCATCGATCTGTTTTTCATAACAACCATTTATAAATTAACCCGATTTCACGAATGATTCAAGCTATAACAAACACACGTATGTGACACATACCAATGCCCGGCTGTGTGTACCTTAAACAGCCATATCAAGGCTGTACGACTTGCAATCAAAGCTCTATTTATGTCCAATGAGTTCTTCTGGTTTCTATAAATAAATATACACAAGGAAGGGATGGATTCCTTTTTTCTCGCTGAGCAGAATCCCATAGTTTGCTGTCCCGAAACATCAAAAGAAGTATCTGTTCAGTTTAATCTAAAACGTGTTGGTTTGTATGCTGTCTTTTATAAGAAAATACATATGCTTTGTTGTCAGATAGCATGCACATGCTGACATGTGACAATTGGCTTGGGAAAAAAAATCTTCTTTTTGGAAAAGAACAAACAATGTCTTTCAATGGGTTGCTGTGAGTTTTCCGGGCTGAAAACTCCAGAAGCATTTTCTCCTGACGTTTCGCCCCCTATCTACAGCAGGCATCCTCAGAGGCTGTGAGATCTGTTGTAGTCAAGGTTTTCAATACATTGAGATTTTTGGTGCCAAATTTGTAAATACAGTAATTACTACATAACGTTACTGTGTAACGAACTGCTTTTTCTGTCGATTTGTTGTAAAACGTGATGTTCTGGTGCTTAATTTCTAAAATTGTAATGTAATTTGATGTTTAACAGGCTTTTCCTTAATCCTTCCTTATTATCCAACATTTTCACATATCCAAGATTCTGCCACCCTGTTTAATAATAATAATAATAATAATAATCATCATCATAATCATAATAACAACAACAACTTTATTTTTATACCCCGCCTCTATCTCCCCAAAGGATATGTTGGATAAGAGAGACTCTACTGTATTGGGAGCCAGATTTTGTTCATTTTCACGGTCTCCTCCTTTCAATGTTCCAAAGCATCGTTGCATAAAGGCAAAACTACAAATCCCATGAGGCCACAGTCTCAGGGTTGTTTGATTTTTTTTTTTTGCTGAGTTGCAATATGACTCACAGCCTTGCTGAAATATACATTACCCCAATTTATGACTAATACCAGACTACACGCTTGGCTTTGTTAAATGCTTCCCAAGATGTGTGTTCGAGTCCAATCTGGCAAATTGAATCCTTCTGCAAAAGCCAAGTACAGTCAGGCAAGAAACAAAAGGAAAAGCTTAAGAAGAGTGGAAGACGAGAGAGAAAGAGCCTGGAACAATGGCAGTTCCTCTTCCTGCAAAACAAAAGCCAGAAGAATAGACATAGCTTGGCGGGGAAACTCCGCATTGGGGATGGCTCTAGATATTCGTTGTGACTGGTATATTTTGTTTCTGTTTCAGGGAGATGGTGGCGGGATAGGAAAATAAAGTATTTTTACGGTGCGTCATCTACACTGCAGGAAGAATGCATTCTGGCACCACTTTCACTCCCATTGGCTCAGTGCAGGGAAATGTATACTGTAGATGCATCCAACCTCTCCTAAAGCGCCCCATGGAATGTTAGTAGTCCAGCATTTCTGTCTTCTCAAATAGAAGGGTTGAATGAAAAGTAATGCCTCCACCTTCGTAACTCACCAGGTGGCAGTCCTGGTCTGCGGCAGGTCCTGGCTTGTTCAGTAAACTCTCCTCTACAGTTAGTTCCATTTGGCAAGTAGGCTTAGGATTGAACGGTTGTGTTGTTAAAGTGCCAAGTATGGGACCCTGCGCAGACGGGTGAGCAACTGCAACATTCACACTCGCCTCCAACAGACAAGAGTTCTTTCTTTCTCCCACCCTGGACGTCATTCCACAGGTAGATATATAAACCCTATTTGTCTAGTTTCCAACAGATCTCAGGATGGCTGCCATAGATGTGGGCAAAACGTCAGGAGAGAATGCTGCTTCTGGAACATAATAATAATAATAATAATAATAAAACTTTATTTATACCCCGCCACCATCTCCTCAACGGACACTCGGGGCGGCTTACATGGAGCCATGCCCAAAACAATACAATGTAAACAGCATATAAAAGAACAGAACATCACAATACAATAAGCAATACAATAAATAATAATATCCATTACAAAATAACATGGCCAGACAGCCCGGAAAACTCACAGCAAAACAGTTGATTCCGGCCATGATAGCCTTGGACAACACATAGCGCTTGGATCCTCTTCCTATCCCTATTTCCTAATACAAGGTTGCCCACTTCTTCCCTTGGCACGGTCTCCCACCCAAATCCCAACCAGGGCCGGCCCTGCTGAGCTTCCCCAGTGCAGGCAGGACTTGTCTGTATGTGTGTGTATATGAGTGTCAAAGTCTGCAGCCAGCATCAGATGGAGCTTTTGGTGGGAGAGCATGGGTCCCCTTCCTATCCCTATTGGCACGGTCTCCCACCCAAATCCCAACCAGGGCTGGCCCTGCTTAGCTACCCCGGTGCAGGCAGGACTTGCATGTGTATGTATGCATGAGTGCCAAAGTCTGCTGCCAAGATCAGATGGAGCTTTTGGTGGGAGAACATGGGTCCTCTTCCTATCCCTATTGGCATGGCCTCCCACCCAAATCCCAACCAGGGCCGGCCCTGCTGAGCTTCCCCAGTGCAGGCAGGACTTGCATGTGTATGTATGTATGAGTGCCAAAGTCTGCAACCAGGATCAGATGGAGCTTTTGGTGGGAGAGCGTGAGTCCTCTTCCTATTTCTTAATATGAAGTTGTCCCCTCCTTCCCCTTGGCAGGGTCTCCCACCCAAACCCCAACCAGGGCCGGCCCTGCTGAGCTTCCCCGGTGCAGGCGGGACTTGCATGTGTGTGTGCATGAGGGCCAAAGCCTCCAACCCGCAAGGCTGAGGCAGAAGGAAGGCGCGCGGCCGGAGTCGGCTTTGGGAAGAAGGGAGCGGAGAAGAGGAAGAGGAGGAGGGAGGGAGGGAGGGGGAGGGAGGGGCGGCGCTGGGCGGAGGGCTCGGTCCCTCCTCCGAGGGGAGGCTCCGCTGGGTCCGCCCCCGAGAGAAGGAGGAGAAGCCCCAGGAAGGAGGCGGAGGAGAGGCCGAGAGGCAGAGCAAGGAAGGCAGGCACGGGCAGCGCGCTCCTCGCCCAGGCTCCTCCGCGTCTCCCAGGCAAGGCTTGCTCCTCTTCCTCCTCCTCCTCCTCTTCCTCCTTCTCTTCCTCCTTCCTCCAGGGCTTACCGACTCGGAGGCAGCTCCACGCTCCCCTCCCTTCTCCCGCCTGCCCGCCTTCTTCCTCCGTCTCTTTCTCTTTCCCTTTCTTTCTTTCTTTCTTTCCTTCCGACTCCTGTTTGCTTCCTCCTTCCTTCCCTCTTCCTCTCCTCCCTCTTTTACTCTTCCTCCCGCACTCCTTCTTTCCCTCCCCGTTGCTCTTTTTTCCTCCTCTCTCTCCTTCCCCCTCTTCCTCCCTTCTTTCCGCTTCCTTCTGCCTCCTCTCCTTCCTCCTTCCCTCTCTCTTTCCCCTTCTTCTCTTTCCCTTTCTTTTCCTTCCTTCCTTCTTTCTCCTCTGCTTCGTGATTCCCTCTTGCCTTTCCCACTCTTTTTCCTCCTTTCCTTTTTCTTCCTCTTCTTTCCTTCCTTCTTTCTCTTTTTCCTTCCTGGTTCCAGTTTGCTTTCTCCCTCTGACTTTGCCTCTTTTCTTCTCCATCCCATTTCGGTCTTTCCTTCCTCCTCTGATTTGCCTTATCGCTCTTTTACTTCCCTCCCTCTTCTTAATAATAATAATAATAATAATAATAATAATAATAATAATAATAATAATAATAAATTCTTCCATCCCTTCTTCTGTTTCCTTCTGTCCTTCTTTCCTTCTCCTCTTCTTCTTCCTCTGATTTTCCTTATCGCTCTTTCACTTCCTTTTCTCTTCTTCCATCCCTTCTTCTGTTTCCTTCTGTCCTTCTTTCCCCTCACCTTTCCTTCTTGTCTCCTTCTTCCTTTCCCTTCGGACTCACTCCATCCCTCTTTTGCCTCCTTCCTTCTACATCCATCCCTTCTTCTGCCTCTTTGCTTCCTTCCGTCTGGTCACTCGCTTCCCTCCTCCATTCCTTCTTTCCTCCACCCCTTCCTTCCTTCCTTCCTTCTTTATTCTTCCATCCTTCCTTCCTTCCTTCCTTCCACTTTCAGCCTTCCTTCCTTCCTTCCTTCCTTTCTTCCTTATTCTTTCAGCTTTCCTTCTTTCCTTATTCTTCCTTCCTTCCTTCCTTCCTTCTTCTTTCAGCCCTTTTTCTCTCCTTCCTTCCTTCCTTCCTTCCTTCCCTCCTTCTTTCCCCATGGAGGTCCACGTGGGGGCCCTGGGCCGGGTCTACGGCCGCCCCCCCCAGCAAGACCTTCCGTGGGGCCTTCCAGAGCCTCTTCCAGAGCGTCCGCGAGGCCTTCCAGAGCCCCCCGGTGGACCTGCCCAGCCCTCGCCAGCACCACCACCACCAGCACCACGTGCCGCAGCCGCCGCCGCCGTCGCAAGCGCAGCCCTCTCCGTCCTTCCTGGCCCTGGAGGAGCCCCGCAGCCCCCCCTCGGGGCCCCACAAGCCCCTGCCCGGGGAGGACCCCCCCTGCCGAGCCCGCCTCGCCCTTCCCCTCCCCCTCGGAGGCCCCTCTGCTGAGCTGCGCGGCCCTCCTGGGCGAGGGCCCCTCGGGCGCCGGGGACCCACCCCCCACCCCGGAGAAGGGCGACTTCCTGGGGGAGACGGCCAAGGAGCTCTGCAAGGCGGTCTCGGCCTCCATGGGGCTGGGGGTGGAGGCCCTGGACGCGGTGTCCGCCGGCCCCAGTGCTGAATCGGGGGCCCCTCGCGGGGACTGCATGTTCGCCTTGGCCCCCGCCAGGCCCCTCGCCACGTGCAAGATCGTGGAGCAGCAGGAGGAAGCGGGAGGAGGAGGAGGAGGAGGAGAAGGAGGCGGCTCCGCCGGGGGCCCCGCTCTGGCCCTGGACCTGCCGGGGCCCCTCAGCCTCTACAAGGTGGCCCCCGAGATGGAGGAGCTCCCCGCCTGCACCAGCCGCGACTACTTCAACCTCCACATGGCTTTGGCCTCCTCCTCCGCCGCCGCCTTTCAGGGGCGCAGCATCAAGCTGGAGGAGCCCATCGAGGGCCCCTTTGGGGCATGGGGCCGCCGAGGGGGCCCCGCTTCGGAGATGGCGCCCCACTACGCGGGGGCCCCGCCCGCCTGGCACCCCTTCTTCGCCCCCACCGAGGACCCCCAGCTGTACGTGGAGGGGCAGCCCCCCTCCATGGGGCCCCCCTTCGGATACCCCCGAGGAAGCCAAGGGCCCCCCGAAGGAGGAGGAGGAGGAGCCGGGGCCGGGGAGGTGCCCCCCGAAGTGTGGTACTCGGGCCCCGGGGCCCTGGTGGGACGCATGCCCTTCGGAGCCCCCACCGCTGGAGCCCCCGGGTGCATCAAGACCGAGCTGGGGCCCTGGATGGACCGCTACCCCGGAGCCTACGGGGAGATGAGGTAAGGACCTGCGGCCGGGACCCCCACCTTCCACTGCTATCAAATGTCCTTACTCATACTTTGATCATAGTTTACTACCACTTTACTGTCCGGCAGTTTACTACCTTTGTGTACTGTTTACTTTTGCATACAGTTCACTACTAGGCAGTTTGCTACCTTTGCATACAGAGTACTTATGTCTTCACTACTAGGCAGTTTGCTACCTTTGCATACAGAGTACTTATGTCTACAGTTCACTACCGTGTTTCCCCGAAAATAAGACAGTGTCTTATATTATTTTTTGCTAGGTCTTATTTTCAGGGGATGTCTTATTTTTTCCATGAAGAAGAATTCACATTTATTGTTGAACAAAAAAATGAACATTTATTATATACTGTACAGTAGTTTTCATCACAAACCAACATAACCAAACCAGACAAAATGTGACTCCTGTCAAAAATTTCTTGTTATTACCATTATTTCCATGTACAACTTGTATGTACATTTACTAATCTTGCATGCTCTGGTGTTTTGTTTGGCGGGTGCCGAGCATGCTTCCAAACAAAAACTTTGCTAGGTCTTACTTTCGGGGGAGGCCTTATATTTAGGAATTCAGCAAAACCTCTGCTAGGTCTTATTTTCTGGGGATGTCTTATTTTCGGGGAAACAGGGTACTAGGCAGTTTGCTCCTAGGCTGTTTACTACTTTTGCATACGGTTTACTTTTGCATTTAGTTTGCTAGCAGACAACTTACTACCTTTGTGTACTGTTCACTTTTGCATACAGTTCACTACTAGGCAGTTTGCTCCTAGGCTGTTTACTACTTTTGCATACAGTTTATTTTTGCATATAGTTTGCTACCAGACAACTTATTACCTTTGTGTACTGTTTACTTATGTCTATAGTTTACTACTAGGCAGTTTGCTCCTAGGCTGTTTACTACTTTTGCGTACAGTTTACTTTTCCATACAATTTGCTACCAGACAACTTACTACCTTTGTGTACTGTTTACTTTTGCATAGAGTTCACTACTAGGCAGTTTGCTACCTTTGCATACTTATGTATACAGTTAATTACTAGGCAGTTTGCTATCAGGCAATTTACTACTTTTGAGTATGGTTTACTTTTGCATACCGTTTGCTACCAGAGAGTTGACTACCTTTATGTACTGTTTACTTTTGCATACAAGTCACTACTGGGCAGTTTACTACATTGACTTTAGACTTACTTTTGCAGTTTGCTACCAGGGAGTCGACTACCTTTGTGTACTGTTTACTTTTGCATTCCATTATTACTTTTGCATACCATTTGCTCTAGCAATTTACAACCAGGCAGTTTGATGTGCCTTTGTATACCGTTGGGCACTGGGCAGTCGGCTACCTTTGCTTATATTTTGTTTGCGTATAGTTTAACACCAGGCACTTTAATACATTTGCGTACATTTGCAATTTACCATCTGACAGATTACTAATTTTTGGGAGAGTTTTCTGTTGCACATAGTCTACTACCTGGCAGCGTAGGACCTTCACATGCAGTTTATTAGGAGGCAGAAGGGAGCCGAGGGAAAGGCCTTTTATATTTGCAACAGGTGGATCTTCTGGGTTTGGCCCTTCTTCCTTTTCTTCCTTCCCGTGGCTGGTGTCAATTATCTGTGCTTTTATTAAAGCCATAAACTTCATGCTTGTAGACGTCATTGGGATCTCTTTGGCACAGTGAAAGTTTTGTCTTCCTTTCTCCCTTCTTTATTTTGGCGGCAACAGCTTTCCCTTTCGCAGCAGGGGATTGTATTTTGGAGGACGGATTCCTTGATTGGCATGTGCCAATATGCGTCCTGCAAATCTATCCTAAAACTGAATATTTTGGAGAACTGTCTCTGTCACTCCCTTTCACTTGCTTGGACGTAATGCACTTGGCTTTGGATTTTCCAGCGGGAGTGAAAACTCCAAAAATTATAGGTCACCATGTCCCCGCTTTCGGTGCATGATTTGGCCCCAAACAGGAGGATCCGAGTTCTTGCAGTGTGGGTTTGTTGTTCCCAATTTCTTGAGTTTTCAGCCGCGCTTTAGGATCCCGGTTTGGTTCGGCTGCCGAAATGCGTCTCTGTCTGAGCTTGGAGTTTGTTTGCTTTGCTCGACATCTTTGGCCAACTTTGGGTGAGTCATTAAGGAAGGGAGCTGAGCCAGAATTTCCATCCTAAAATCAGAAACATTGGGAAGTGATTTTGCGAGACCGTTAGAGAGATGGGAGCCGCGGGTTCGGGTTTCAGCGGGCCGAGTGCACGTTGCTTTTTTTAGATATCAAAAGGCAGCCTCTTAATGGCCGGGGGGGGGGGTTCTGAAACTTCTAAAAGAAACCTATCTAATTTTTCCTTCGTGTTTCGGGAAGCGGCGAGAGTAACCCGAGGTGGAGCTAAATCTGTATTAATAAATATGGATAGAGATATAATATATTCCCTGCTGGGATTTGATGGCTTCGTGTAATGAATTAAGAGTGCATATATTTAATTAAAGCTTCCTGCAATGAGTGTTTCCCCAGATTTCTGTCTCTCGAGCAAAAGACTCCAAAGACCGCTTGATTGGCAGTAATAGATCATTTGGATGCCCAACTTTGCAATAAATGTGATTATAGTCTTTTCTTTGAGAAGAGACCCTTTCGACTGACTTCTCCATAGAAATATGGTTTTGCCATATTAATGTAAAGGAGACCAAACCTTGCTTTTAAATGCATGGAAAAAGACGTTGTTTCTTGCTAGCAGATGGTGTGTAAACAATATTAAAGCAACAGCAAAACAAACCCAAAGGTTTGGGCTTTGCTACAGTTTCCAAGAGCGAAAGAAGCCCATCCGTTCCAAAAACGTAACTCGGTTCAGGTGCAAAACAAAAACTATATTTATCTTAACAGTTTCCAAGACATAACAATGTTAGGCTAGGAATTAAGGACAGAAGGGGAAAGCTGTTTTGGGAGGGTGTTTGTTTCCTATTTTAATAATAATAATAATTATTATTATTGACACAACGACGTTGTATGACGCAGCAAACAAGATAGTCATGCTGGATTTCGTTTCACAAAACCACAAGTCGAACACTTCCCAAATGTCTAGGACTGTGTGATGTATTTTCGGGTTATTATTATTATTATTATTATTATTATCCGAAAATACATCACACAGTCCTAGACACTTGGGAAGTGTTCGACTTGTGATTTTGTGATACGAAATCCAGCATGTCTATCTTGTTTGCTGTGTCATAAAATAATAATAATAATAATAATAATAATAATAATAAGTTTATTTATATCCCGCCTCCATCTCCCCCGAAGGGGACTCGGGGCGGCTTACAGCAAAATCAGATACAAAACAATGACAAAATATGAAACATCAAAGAACAATAACAAAACCAATAATAATATACACACAATAACCGAAAAAAACAGAAACACAGTATTAAAACATCAAATTAAAAACAATGAGGTTGCAATAGTGGATAAGCAAAGTGCACATTATGAGTTGTAAATTCATAAATAAATAAAGTGCAACAGATTCATTTATCTTAACAAGAAAAAAAGCCGTTTGAAAGAAGTGGCTGTGTCTCCAAATGGACACCCAGTCCTAATTTATATAATTTAATTTCCCATGTCCCTTTTGAATGCTTTCAACAAGTTGCCGCAAGTTAAAAAAGATTGAAAAACATCTCCTCATATTTAGTTTTTCCCCCGCCATCCCAGATTGGTTGTATTATTTTTGAAAAGAACAAAACAAAAACCCCACCTGAGCTTTGGAGAGTATTCTAGGGATCTCTCCTCCCTGATCATAATCCAGGTAGTAACTGCCAGCGGGCAGGATAATGGAAACGGCTTGGACGGATATTTTCCCCACAATCTCAATATCAGGACTGCAAGCGGCTTCCACTCAGGAACCTGTTGAAGGGAAGAAGAATGGCCTCCACGGAACACTTCTTTTTTCAAAAAATTGAGAATCTCACTGTTTCGCATAGAGCTTTTTTTTCCTACTAAACCTATTCCAAGTTGGAACCGGGTCTGCCCTTAGGACACGTAAAGGTATTTTTGCCACTGCTGGCAATGGCAACAACACATCGTAGCCTCTTTGTATGCCTTTTAATATATAGTAGAGTCTCGCTTATCCAACATAAACGGGCCGGCAGAACGTTGGATAAGCGAAAATGTTGGATAATAATAATAATAATAATAATAATAATAATAACAACTTTATTTTTATACCCCGCCCCATCTCCCCGAAGGGACTCGGGGCAGCTTACATGGGGCCAAGCCCGATAAGACAATATCAATAGCATGACTATAAAACAATTATACCAGTAAAACATCAATAGCAATAAAACAATCGTTAAAATCAGCAAAAAGCATACAAAAAACATACAATATTAAAACAGGAGACTAAGGAATAAGGAGGGATTAAGGAAAAAGCCAATTGAACGTCAGATTATATTATGATTTTACAAATTATGCACCAAAACATCATGTTTCGCGGCAAATTGACAGAAAACGCAATTCAGTACATGGTAATGTTATATAGTAATTATTGCGTTTATGAGTTTAGCACCAAAACATCGCAATGTATTGAAAACATGGACTACAAAAACAGTACAGTAGAGTCTCACTTCTCCAACGTTCTGGATTATCCAACGCATTTTTGTAGTCAATGTTTTCAATACATCGTGATATTTTGGTGCTAAATTCGTAAATACAGTAATTACTACATAGCATTACTGTGTATTGAACTACTTTTTCTGTCAAATTTGTTGTATAACATGATGTTTTGGTGCTTAATTTGTAAAATCATAACTTAATTTGATGTCTAATAGGCTTCTCCTTAATCTCTCCTTATTATCCAACATATTCGCTTATCCAACATTCTGCCGGCCCGTTTATGTTGGATAAGTGAGACTCTACTGTATTAAGGAAAAGCCTATTGAACGTCAGATTATATTATGATTTTACAAATTATGCACAAAAACATCATGTTTTGCGACAAATCGACAGAAAACGCAGTTCAGTACATAGTAACGTGTATAGTAATAATTGTGTTTGAGTTTGGCACCAAAACATCGCAATGTATTGAAAACATGGACCTCAAAAACATTGACTACTAAAAAGTAATTGCAAATAAAGATAGAATTGCATAAAATGAACTCAGAGTAACAATATTGTCGGAAATGAAATCTGTAAAAAGTTCAGTCCTTGCTGCCTAGAGAAACAGCTGTGGATCCGGGTGGGAAGCTGACTGCATTGGATAATCCAGAACGTTGGATAAGCGAGACTCTACTGTATATTAAAAGCTGCTGAAATCCGCACCTTTTGGTTGACTGTTTATCGGGGCAATAATAATAATAATAATAATAATAATAATAATAATAATAATCTTTATTTGTATATCCCGCCCCACCTCCCTGAAGGGACTCGGGGCAGCTCACAACAGGGACAAGCCCAACAATGACAAAACATATTTGACAAAAACTTAAAACATTTCAACAATAAACAAAATAATATAATGAACAATAAATTAAAATCCAAGCAGATAAAATCAGAATAATTAAAAGCGAACTTTAATGTAGGGTCCGAGCACAGTGATAGGTGGAGGTCTACTATTGTTGTTGTTTAGTCGTTGTTGATGATAATTAATACATATTGATCTCCATAGCAAGGGATATTGCGTTGGTAGTTTGATGGAACTTGCAAATTCAACAACTCCACCAAGATGTTGCAGAGGCAGTCTTACCATCCTTATTTGTCATAATGTATAAGATATACTAATATAACCAAGTAAAATACTACGCTGTTATTAATAGATCACGCCCTGTTTATAACATCACTAGCTGTGCCCGGCCACGCGTTGCTGTGGCAAAGTGGTGGTGGTATTGGTTAAAAATTGTTGTGTAATTTTTATTTGACGTTATTTGCAATTTTTTATTAATTTTATTGTAAGTTATATTTTTATTTATTATATTTTATTATTTTCTTGTATTATTTTTAGTTATTTTCTGTTATTATAGTATTTTCTTGTATTAATTTTTAGTGTTTTTTTATTATTTTTTACTGGGTTGCTAGGAGACCCAAGTTGGAGGAGCTTAGCCTTCTAACTGGCAGCAATTGGATAAAAGCAATTATTCCTCTCTCTCTAATTAGGACTTTATTTTTCTTTTCTTTTTGTTGTATCAACCTAGAGGCGTGGATGATGGGTTGTGTTGTCAAATTTCGAGGTTGGGGGCCTGTAGTTTTGTTGTTTTGTGGGTCGCCGTGATGCCATCACTCTTTTATAGATATAGATATCAACAGAGCCAACTAGAAGCCATAGACAGGCCTAAAAGAGACTGAGTTTGGAGTCACTCCGTTGTGACCTTCGAGACAAATGTCTGAAAAATTATGAGTTCAAGCGATGCCTCTTTCTTGGCAAAAGGTTTCCTTTGTGTCTCTCTCTTCCGGCCATCTTGCTTCGTATCTCTCTCTTCCGAACATCCGCCATTTTCTCTCTTTTACGGCATTGCAAAAGGCGAACTAGTTTGTGATTTCCAACGTTGCGAGGTCTCTTATTTGGCACCACTCTGTGCCTGTAACAGGTAAGGGATGGTGTTTGTAGCACATTTCAAGTCCTTGCTAAGTCAGTAACGACAACAAGCACAATTGCGTGGAGATGCTGGGAGGAAAGTATCATTCTGTGACATCCCGAGCTGGAAAACGCGTCGCTATTTTGTCGAAGAAAGAAGGCGTCCGTGGACACATCGAGTGCTGAGTGTTAACATTTTGTTGGATTTGCACATTTCCTGATTGTGGTTTGCACACTCAGGTGCATTACTATTTGTTGGTGCTGACGAAGGGAACCATAAAGCAGCAAAACGGCACTTTTTCCGCCGCTTGTCAAGACTTAGAGAGAGAGAAAGAGAGAGCCTTTAACGGCGTAAATGGATCTCGATACCCGAAGCACTTAAATTGCGAGCGGAGCGGAGCGCAATGCCTCGAGGCACATTATTGGTCTCCCAGCGCCGGTTTCGGAAAGGATGGAAATGTCATCTAACCACCTTGAAGATCAGATTAACCCCAGTGGTTTTTCCTCTTTTCCCAGCGGCGCATTTGACTCTCCTTCCTTGGGCCTCGTTCAGCCCTCCGCGGAATCCAAAGCAAAGTCTCACATTGACGTCAATGGACCCGGCAGAACTTTGAAAGATTTATGATGGAGTATTTCCCCTTAAGTGAACATACCTCCAAACTATCACATGCCGTTTTCCTCATTTATTGGTTTTATAACAGGCGCGTTGGGTCTCAAAATGGAGCAGCAGATCTTGTTTCAGATGATAACATTGATCCGAGAAGGCCGAGAAGCATTGTTGTTGTTGTTGTTGTTTCTGTCCTTGGGTTGCATTTCTGTCCTTCTCTTAAGTGTAGCCTGTTTGCAGTCGGGATTCAAAGCAACGCTCCTTTCAAAAGTACAAGGGTTGAATGAAAAGTAATGCCTCCACCTTCGTAACTCCTCAACAGATGGCAGTCCTGCTTTACGACGATCATTCTGAATCAGTCTGTCCACCTTTTGCTTGTGAAACTAAGTGGTTGTTGTCACAGGACGTCCAACTCTATGTCTGTCACGCAAGTCAGATGTTCCCACCTCAACATCTTTAAACTTACTCGCCCAATGACGCACAGGACTCACATCCACACAATCACCAGAAGCAGCTTGCATTCTCTCATGAGTCTCCTTCTGCTGTCAAGAATTCAGTGACTGCACGTTGCTTAAGTCTCATTGACCGACCATCTGCACAGGGTTCCATACTTCGCACTTTAACAACACAACCGTTTAATGCTAAGGCTTCCCGCCAAATGGAACTAACTGTAGAGGAGAGTCTACAGAACAAGCCAGGATCTGCCGCAGACCAGGACTGCCATCTCTTGAGGAGTTACGAAGGTGGAGGCATTACTTTTCATTCAACCCTCGTAGATTATGGTTCTACTCACTCTTCTCTCTCCTTTTCTTAATCCAGTTTTGATGTCGCCCAACCTTTGGTGGCTGCGTGATTGCGAGAAACAAAGAAAGGCATTAAATTCACAGAACTTAATCCACCCTATAGTTGTGTGTTGTATGTAGTTTTCACAACAACAACCTGTGATGTGCATTTGATCAAATGGGTTCCATATTTTTTGCATTTAGCTTTGGGTGGATTCATATCAGGATCAGACCTGGAAAGTTGAAGGAAAGGCTTTTGGAGTAGTTGCGTCGTCCATTGCATTTCGATCTAAGTGCATCTACAGTGTGGATTTAATGCAGTTTAACACCCCTTTAACTGCCATGGCTCAAGGCTATGAAATCGTGGTTAGGAGGTGTAGCTTTACAAATACACTGTTTGTATTTAATCCTGTTTTAATGTTTGCATGTTTGTATATTTTCAATTGTATGCTGATGCTTTTATGTTCAGCTGCTTTGAGTCTCCTTCGGAAGAGATAAAGAGGGGTGTAAATAATAATAATAATAATAATAATAATAATAATAATAATAATAATAATAATAATAATGTATACATAGCCACTTTGAGTCTCCTTTGGGAGAGATAAGGTGGGGTATAAATGTAATAATAATAATAATAATAATAATAATAATAATAATAATAATAATAATGGATGAATAGATGCCTTGAGTCTCCTTCAAGAGAGATAAAGTGGGGCATAAATGTAATAATAATAATAATAATAATAATGGATACATAGCCACTTTGAGTCTCCTTTGGGAGAGATAAAGTGGGGTGTAAATGTAATATAATAATGATGATGATGATGATCATAATAATAATAATAATAATAATAATAATAATAATAATGGATATATAGCCGCTTTGAGTCTCCTTTGGGAGAGATAAAGTGGGGCATAAATGTAATAATAATAATAATAATAATAATAATAATAATAATAATAATAATGGATACATAGCCGCTTTGAGTCTCCTTTGGGAGAGATAAAGTGGGGTGTAAATGTAATGTAATAATAATAATAATAATAATAATAATAATAATAATAATAATAATGGATACATAGCCTCTTTGAGTCTCCTTTGGGAGAGATAAAGTGGGGTGTAAATGTAATGTAATAATGATAATAATAATAATAATAATAATAATAATAATAATAATAATGGATATATAGCCGCTTTGAGTCTCCTTTGGGAGAGATAAAGTGGGGTATAAATGTAATAATAATAATAATAATGGATATATAGCCGCTTTGAGTCTCCTTTGGGAGAGATGAAGTGGGCTATAAATGTAATAATAATAATAATAATAATAATAATAATAATAATAGATACATAGCTGCTTTGAGTCTCCTTCAAGAGAGATAAAGTGGGGTATAAATGTAATAATAATAATGATGATGATAATAATAATAATGTCTCAAGATCCCCACAGCAATAAGCAATGGAAACAGCCCTGTCTACACTGCCCTACAATGAAGTTCAGAACTGCATTAAATGGTCATTGGAAACACATATAATTCAGCTCAGTGCATTATATGGGGCTCCATCTACACTGACATTATAATGCACATTAAAGTGGACTCATAGAATCCGGTTCGATGAAGTTCAGACTGCATTTTGTGGACATCTCATGTAGCCAAGGAAAGCGGTGTCAAGCCTCATTAAGTCTACAGTGTAGACGCACCCTTGGGCGGATCGGATGGAAAGACCTGAGCCAAAACAAATGCAGAATTTGCACACCTTGAGCCTTGTTTCGTTGTGTCTTCTCTACTAGACATAGTAGAGGGAACCCATTGAAGGATGCAGGATTGTGAGACGGTTTCGTGTGTGTGGTCCTTCCCTTGTTGCAAAATAACAACAATCTCTTAGGAAGACATTTGTAATTGGACTTCAAGTGCTTGGCTCTTGATTTACTCCCAACCGGAGAAAGGTCGGAGTTTCTGGTTGAGGAATACGGTCCCTTCTCTTCAGCAAATAACTCGGGCAGAAGCCATTCCTTTGGAGCCACAACAATATTTCTTTTGTGCGGCCAAAGAGAAGGAACGAAACCGGTATCCTCAACGCAATTCAATAAATTAGAATGGGATGTCATCGCATCAAGCCTTATAATTAGACTCAATGAGCCACATTGTACGCTTGGAATAATAATTGTCCGCTGCTAGGCTCCCGGTTAGGAGGGGGGGAAACACACACACACACACACACTAGCTGTGCCCGGCCACGCGTTGCTGTGGCAAAGTCTGGTGGTCTGGGAAATAAAGTATTGAGGAATTGGTGGTAGTTAAGGTCAAGGGTCAAGGTTTTCCCCTGACATTAAGTCCATTATAAATAGGTTATATAGCTGTGTGGATGGACCTTGAGTCTACACTGCTATATAATCCAGTTAAAATAAGATAATCTGTTTTTTATAGGCAGTGTGGAAGAGGCCAAAGTGAGGCCTAACTCTGCCTGTCCCCTGGGCTGAGTGGGTTGCTAGGAGCTTAGCTTTTTAACTGGTAGCAATTGGATAAAAACAATTCTTCCTCTCCCTCTAATTAGGACTTTATTTTTCTTTTCTTTTTGTTGTATGAACGTAGAGGCGTGGATGAGGGGTTGTGCTGCCAAGTTTAGTGTTTCTGGGATGTGTAGTTTTGTTGTTTTGTCCTAGGCCGACATTTCATTACCCTTTTATATATATAGATAGCGTTGCTGTGGCTTATGGGAATCGTTTGTTGGCCAGATGGAATAGCAGTGAATAGCCTTGCAGTCTCAAAGCCTGGCCGTTTTCTGGAGTAGCTGGAGCTTTTTGTTGTATGACCGTAGAGGCAGATAATCTGTATTTTATAGGTAATGTGGAAGAGGCCTAAGTGAGGCCTAACTCTGCCTGTCCCCTGGGCTGAGTGGGTTGCTAGGAGCTTAGCGGGCGGAGCTTAGCCTTCTAAATGGCAGCAACTGGATAAAAACAATTCTTCCTCTCCCTCTAATTAGGACTTTATTTTTCTTTTCTTTTTTTTTGTATGAACGTAGAGGCATGGATGAGGGGTTGTGCTGCCAAGTTTAGTGTTTCTGGGATGTGTAGTTTTGTTGTTTTGTCCTAGGCCGACATTTCATTACCCTTTTATATATATATATATATATATATATATATATATATATATATAATAATAATATGAGAACGTTTGGAAACGAAAGCAAACTCTCCCAGGCTCTGCATTTTGGAGGACGTCTTGCACCATTTTCTGCATAGGTTTGTGAAGACGTCTCTTTGGAGAGTTCAATTGCGGGTCAATTGCAGCGAACGGAACCAGGGATTGGAATCCGAGCCCACCTGGGCTCCTTTCTTTCTTTTATCTCGGCATTATGGTTTTTTTTTTTTTGCAATTGTGATTGCATTTCTGTACTTCCCTTGAAATGCTTTCTCCGGGGACCGCAATGTCTGTTCCGACCAAGGCCTGCCCATGATTCACCCGGGGCCGTTCCTTGCAGGCAGATAATAGGGAACGGGCTCCTTGGTGCTTCAAAGAGAGAAGAAGGAAAGAAAGAAAGAAGGAAGGGACGGAGGGAGATTGAAAGAACCAGCTGCTAAATTTAACTGTGCTTTTGGGAGGAGTTCCCTTTAAATGAATGCAAGACGGAGGAGATGCCGAGAGGTCATCTAGGTGGGCAGATTAGAAGCCTCTTGTGTCGCCGCCGCTGCTTTGCGATATCTCTTCATCTCATTCCTGTTCCTCCTCCTCCTCCTTTGTTGATTTGTTAATTATACTCTTGTAAACGAGATGGCGATCTTTTCCGAGTGGGCGCCTCAATGTTTTCTTTCATTTATCAGCGTTGTGTTGTTGCTTTTGCTCCGAGCATCATTAGGCAACGGCGGAGATTGGGATCCTCGCAAAGGACGTCTGCACTGCAGAATTGATACAGTTTTGGTCCCACTTTAGCCGCTTAGTGCTAGCGAACTACAACTCCCAGGATCACATAGCATTGATCCACAGCACTCCAAAGCGGCACGGGGCTTCATTCCACTCATCCCAGGACTTGCTTTGTGCTTTCCTAATGTTCTTTTCCGCTTTGCTCCGACGGTATCGCGGTATAACTACCGACCCAGAGAAGTCCGCTTTTACCAGACATCAGTTAACCGGTCGGGTTGATTTATGTTGCTTCGTCAATGTCTGCAACTCTCTTTTTGGGAGATTGGGCTCCATTTGAGTTGGAAACTGGAGGAGGAGACAACCAACAGTGTAGATCAGTGGTTCCCAAACTTATTTGGCCTACAAGCTCTGAGTCAGGGCTGAGCTTCTATCCCTGTCCTGCGGCGCCTGCCAGGACACAAGGGGCGGGGCTAGAGGAGGGGGCGGGGCCTCTTCCCAAGTGCCTGATGGGGCTGAACCTCTATGCCCCGCCCCCGTGTTCTAACAAGCGCCTCAGGGGAGATATAGAGGCTCAGTCCTGTCTCGGGCTCTTGGGAAGAGGCCCCGCCCCCACCCATAGCCCCGCCCTTTAGTCCTAAAAGGCCTCTCAGGAGAAATATAGAGGCTCAGCCCTGTCTCGGGCTCTTGGGAAGAGGCCCCTCCCCCACCCCTAGCCCCACCCTTTAGTCCTAAAAGGCCTCTCAGGAGAAATATAGAAGCTCAGCCCTGTTTCAGGCTCTTGGGAAGAGGCCCCGCCCCCACCCATAGCCCCGCCCTTTAGTCCTAAAAGGCCTCTCAGGAGAAATATAGAGGCTCAGCCCTGTCTCGGGCTCTTGGGAAGAGGCCCCTCCCCCACCCCTAGCCCCACCCTTTAGTCCTAAAAGGCCTCTCAGGAGAAATATAGAAGCTCAGCCCTGTTTCAGGCTCTTGGGAAGAGGCCCCGCCCCCACCCATAGCCCCGCCCTTTAGTCCTAAAAGGCCTCTCAGGAGAAATATAGAGGCTCAGCCCTGTCTCGGGCTCTTGGGAAGAGGCCCCTCCCCCACCCCTAGCCCCACCCTTTAGTCCTAAAAGGCCTCTCAGGAGAAATATAGAAGCTCAGCCCTGTTTCAGGCTCTTGGGAAGAGGCCCCGCCCCCACCCATAGCCCCGCCCTTTAGTCCTAAAAGGCCTCTCAGGAGAAATATAGAGGCTCAGCCCTGTCTCGGGCTCTTGGGAAGAGGCCCCTCCCCCACCCCTAGCCCCACCCTTTAGTCCTAAAAGGCCTCTCAGGAGAAATATAGAAGCTCAGCCCTGTTTCAGGCTCTTGGGAAGAGGCCCCGCCCCCACCCATAGCCCCGCCCTTTAGTCCTAAAAGGCCTCTCAGGAGAAATATAGAGGCTCAGCCCTGTTTCAGGCTCTTGGGAAGAGGCCCCGCCCCCACCCATAGCCCCGCCCTTTAGTCCTAAAAGGCCTCTCAGGAGAAATATAGAGGCTCAGCCCTGTCTCGGGCTCTTGGGAAGAGGCCCCTCCCCCACCCCTAGCCCCACCCTTTAGTCCTAAAAGGCCTCTCAGGAGAAATATAGAAGCTCAGCCCTGTTTCAGGCTCTTGGGAAGAGGCCCCGCCCCCACCCATAGCCCCGCCCTTTAGTCCTAAAAGGCCTCTCAGGAGAAATATAGAGGCTCAGCCCTGTCTCGGGCTCTTGGGAAGAGGCCCCTCCCCCACCCCTAGCCCCACCCTTTAGTCCTAAAAGGCCTCTCAGGAGAAATATAGAAGCTCAGCCCTGTTTCAGGCTCTTGGGAAGAGGCCCCGCCCCCACCCATAGCCCCGCCCTTTAGTCCTAAAAGGCCTCTCAGGAGAAATATAGAGGCTCAGCCCTGTCTCGGGCTCTTGGGAAGAGGCCCCTCCCCCACCCCTAGCCCCGCCCTTCAGTTCTAAAAGGCCTCTCAGGAGAAATATAGAGGCTCAGCCCTGTCTCGGGCTCTTGGGAAGAGGCCCCTCCCCCACCCCTAGCCCCGCCCTTTAGTCCTAAAAGGCATCTCAGGAGAAATATAGAAGCTCAGCCCTGTCTCGTGCTCTTGGGAAGAGGCCCCGCCTCTAGCCCCACCCTTTAGTCCTAAAAGACCTCTCAGGAGAAGTATAGAAGCTCAGCCCTGTCTTGTGCTCTTGGGAAGAGGCCCCGCCCCCACCCCTAGCCCCGCCCTCTGTGTCCCAACAAGCGCCTCAGGAGAGGTATAGATGCTCAGCCCTGTCTCAGGCTCTTGGGAAGAGGCCCCGCCCCTCCTCTGGCCCCGCCCCATGTCCTAATAGGTGCTATCACTGCCCCCCTGGATTGCTCCACTGCCCACCAGGGGGCGGTATCACCCACTTTGGGAATCACTGGTGTAGACGCACCCATCGTTGTGCATTAAAGGTAAAGGTTTCCCCTGACGTTAAGTCCAGTCGTGTCCGACTCTGGGGGTTGGTGCTCATCTCCATTTCTAAGCTGAAGAGCCGGCGTTGTCTGTAGACACCTCCAAGGTCACGTGGCCATTGGCATGACTGCATGGAGTACCAGTGTTACCTTATGGAGCAGTACCTATTGATCTGCTCACATTTGCATGTTTTCGAACTGCTAAGTTCAATGTAGTGCCATTTGTAAGCCACCTTGAGTCCCCCCCCCAGGAGTTGAGAAAAGTGGGATATAAATACAGTAAATAAATAGGTTGGCAGAAGCTGGGGCTAACAACAGGAGCTCACCCCACTCCCTGGATTTGAACCACCGACCTTTCAGTCAGCAAGCATTAGGAAGTGTTATTGGAACCAAAAGTATTTGGTAATCCCATTCCAGTTGCAAGGCCCCCGAATCTATGGATATTCCAATCCAATTTGTTATCATCATCATCACATTTGTATTGCTCGATTGAGACACATTCTTACCTTGGAAAATAAAATAAAAAATTCTTCATTCGGGTTGCAGGACCTTTAAATCTATAGATATCCAAACCCTATCTGATGATGATGATGATGATGATGATGATGATGATTACCATCATCATCACATTTGTATCTCTTGATTGAGACACATTTTTATGTTGGAATTTTTAATCCTTTTTGGATTATTCTTTTCTCTACTTCCAACTTGAGTGCATTACCATATTATTTAGTATTTCCGAGCCGTTGCTATGAGCAAGATTGATGCTGCATTAGACGCAGAAGAAAAAGGAACGTAATTAAAATAAATGAGACGATGTGGGCTCTCCGGAGCTTTTATCTGTATTGAAATTCTAGCTCTCTCTCTCTCTCTGTGTGTCTATATATATATATATATATATATATGTATATATCCTGCAGCAGTAAGTGAATGGAAACAAGAAAGGAAATAATAAGCCTTTGACCAACAGCTCCGGTTCATGAGGTTGTAATTTACAACTTTGCTTAAGTTGGTCGATTTCGAAGTCAACCATTCAAGGACATTGCTTTTCGTATTTGGATCCAGTTCCAAATTGATAATCGTATTGTTTCAGGAATGAGATCCATACTATGTTTCAATTTCATGCCATAGAAAACAGAGTTAAATAAATGTAATAGTAATAATAATAATAATAATAATAATAATAATAATAATAATAATAATAATAGAGAAAAATAATAAATATACCATATATACTTGAGTATAAGCTGACCTGAATATAAGCCCACCAGGACCCTCGCCCGAATATAAGCCGAGGAGGTCTTTTCAGTCCTAAAAAAAGGGCTGAAAAACTAGGCTTATACTCGAGTATATTAAGTAATTTTATAAGTCTCACTTATCCAACACTCGCTTATCCAACGTTCTGGATTATCCAATGCATTTTTGTAGTCAATACTTTCAATACATTGTGATATTTTGGTGCTAAATTCGTAAATACAGTAATTACTACATAGCATTATTGTGTATTGAACTACTTTTTCTGTCAAATTCGTTGTCTAACATGATGTTTTGGTGCTTAATTTGTAAAATCATAAACTAATTTGATGTTTAATAGGCTTTTCCTTAATGCCTCCTTATTATCCAAGATATTCGCTTAACCAACGTTCTGCCAGCCCGTTTATGTTGGATAAGTGAGACTCTACTGTAATAATAATAATAATAATAATAGAGTAAAATAATAAATGTAACAATACCAATAACAATAGAGAAAAATAATAAATATACCATATATACTTGAGTATAAGCCGACCTGAATATAAGACCACCAGGACCCTCGCCTGAGTATAAGCCGAGGAGGTTTTTTTCAGTCTTAAGAAAGGGCTGAAAAACTAGGCTTATACTCGAGTATATTCAGTAATTTTATTGGTTTCTATTTTTATTTCTGAAATTTATGATTCTCGGCTTATACCTGAGTCAATGTTTTCCCAGTTTTTTGTGGTATAATGAGGTGCCCCGGCTTATATTCGAGTATATGCGGTAATTCCGTTTGGACTGCGTTATAATGTCCCGTATAGTGCAGCTTGAACTGGGTCCACACTGGCCATATAAACCCACTTCAGTGCCGTTAATGTGCATTATAGCACAGTGCAGATGGGGCTTCATTCAATGCACCCCAGTATTTCCTTTAGGCCTTCCTAATGCTTTTTTCCGCTTGGCTCCGACGGTATTGCGGTATAACTGACTATCCAATGAAGTCTCCTTTTTACCACCAATCAATCAATCTGTCGAGTTGATTTCGGTTGCGTCTTCAACGTCTGCCACTCTGTTGGTTGCATTGGACACGACGTGGGTCTTTTTCGGAGATTTGGCTCCGTTTGAGTCGGAAACGGGAGGAAGAGAAAAGCAAGGCTGCCTCTCGCCGCCGTGTTCCTGTCGGCCTTTCCTTCTTCCTCCTCCTCCTCCTCTTCTTCTTCTTCTTCTCCTTCTCCTTCTCCTGCTCCTTCATCTCCTTCTCCTTCTTCTCCTTCTTCTTCTCCTCCTCCTCCTTCTCCTCCTTCTCCTTCTCCTCCTTCTCCTTCTTCTTCTCCTTCTTCTTCTCCTTCTTCTTCTCCTTCTTCTTCTCCTCCTTCTCCTCCTCCTCCTTCTCCTCCTTCTCCTTCTCCTCCTTCTCCTTCTTCTTCTCCTTCTTCTTCTCCTTCTTCTTCTCCTTCTTCTTCTTCTTCTTCTTCTCCTTCATCTCCTTCTTCTTCTCCTTCATCTTCTTCTTTATCTTCTCCTTCTTCTCCTCCTCCTCCTCCTCATCCTTCTCCTTCTTTTTTTAATTTTTTTAAAATTAATTTATCAATCAAAACGTATAAGTTTACATTTTCCTCATTTTACAATATCTTAAACATATCATGTTGTATACAATCAGACAGTAAAAAAAATCAAAACATCTTTAAACATATTTCATATCAGTTTTAGATTTTTCCCATTACAACTTTACTACATATCTCTCTACTACACCCTTTTATCTACTTATACATAATTTTATTTATTATTATTATTGTTATTGTTGTTATTGTTATACCTTTCCCCCCTTATTTTGTGCCACCTTCTTCTCCTTTTTCTTCTTCTCTTTCTTCTTCTTCTTCTTCTTCTTCTTCTTCTTCTTCTTCTTCTCTTTCTCCTTTTTCTCCTTCTTCTCCTCCTCCTCCTTCTTCTTCTCCTTCTTCTCCTTCTTCTTTTTCCCCAAATCGGGCCCGTTCCTGTTACTTTTTTAAAATGATTTTTATTGAAATAAAAAAGAGTTTTCTTTACATAAAAAGTGGAGGAACATTTGGGGTATAGGAAAGTAGGGGGGAAAAAGGTTGAAGAAAAAAAGAGAAAAAAGAAAAAAAATATAAAAATTAAAAAAAAGTTTGTAGCTTTCTTCAGAATAGTGGTGTTTAATATTTACTTCTTATATATAAAGGAAAAATGATTCGTCGTCCAAACTTGTCTCAGTTCATTTCTCGTCTTATTGTCGCGGATGGTTTATTATTATTATTATTATTATTATTATTATTATTATTGCCCTTTCCATTTGTCAAATTAGAATCTTTATTTAAGCTACTCTTTGAAGAGAGTCCAGTCGGTTGTTTTAACAATCTTTCCTTGTGATTTGGACAATAATACTGTTAATATATCCATATTCATGATGTCCATCATTTTTTTCTATCCCGTCCTTTTTGTCTGGTATCTCCTTTTCTCTCCATAATCTAGCAAAGACAATTCTGGCCGCTGTGGTAATAAATATATAAAAGTTTGTTAATATTTGTACCCCAGTTCGTATTTATCATGCTTAGTAGGAAGATTTTAGGTTTCCATGGAATCTTTATTTTCAGTATTTTGCAGCACTTTATCAGTTACCTCGTGTTTACAATATTTATATGGTGCACTTTATCCAGTCTATTTTTACAACCTCTCCGTTTTAATCCATGTTTATACTAAGTTTTTGTCATTTACTTTATTGGTTAATGTTTAAATTTTTAATTGTGCGTGTCTCTTGTCTATTGTCATGTTCTAGATTGTTATTGTTTTTATTCGGGCTTGGCCCCATGTAAGTCGCCCCGAGTCCCCTTTCGGGAGATAGAAGCGGGGTATAAAAATAAAGTTGTTGTTATTGTTGTTGTTATTATTATTATTATTTTATTATGACACAGCAAACAAGATAAATATGCCGGATTTCGTATCACAAAACCACAAGTCGAACACTTCCCAAGTGTCTAGGACTGTGTGATGTATTTTCGGATGATGCGCGCAGATCCCAGCAGGGTGGCCTTTTGCATTTGGCAGATCGTGATTTTGTCAATGTCTATTGTTTCCAAAGGCCGGCTGAGATCTTTTGGCACAGCACCCAGTGTGCCCATCACCACCGGGACCACTTGCACTGGTTTCTGCCAGAGTCTTTGAAGTTCAATCTTGAGGTCCTGAGAGTGGCTGAGTTTTTCCTGTTGTTTTTCGTCAATGCGACTGTCACCTGGGATGGCAACATCAATGATCCAAACCTTTTTCTTTTCCACAACTGTGATGTCTGGTGTGTTGTGTTCCAGACTTTGTCAGTCTGGATTCGGAAGTCCCACAGTATCTTTGCGTGTTCATTTTCCAATACTTTTGCAGGTTTGTGATCCTACCAGTTCTTTACTGCTGGGAGGTGGTCCTTGAGGCATAAGTTCCAATGGATCGTTTGGGCCACATAGTTGTGTCTCTGTTCGTAGTCTGTCTGTGCGATTTTCATACAGCAGCTGAGAAGATGATCAATGGTTTCGTTGGTTTCCTTGCACAATCTGCATTTTGGGTCATCAGCTGATTTTTCGATCTTGGCCTGAATGGCCTTTGTCCTGATGTCTTGCTCCTGGGCTGCAAGGACCAGGCCTTGTGTCTCCTTCTTCAGGGTCCCATTCGTGAGCCAGAGCCAGGTCTTCTCCTTCTTCAGCTTTTCCTTCAATTTTGTCAAGGAACTTTCCATGCAATGTTTTGTTGTGCCAGCTGTCAGCTCTAGTTTGTAGTGCGGTTTTCTTGTACTGGTTTTTTGTCTGCTGTGCTTTGAGGAGTTTCTGATTTTTGACTTCAAACAAAGCAGGTTCTTCACTTTGCTTTACTTACTCTGCCAGGGCATGTTGTTGTTGTTGTTGTTGTTGTTCTTCTTCTTCTTCTTCTTCTTCTTCTTCTTCTTCTTCTTCTTCTTCTTCTTCTTCTTCTTCTTCTTGTGTAGGTGCACCACTGGATGGAACTGCTAGTTGGGAAAATTATCATCATCATTATTATTATTATTATTATTATTATTATTATTATTATTATTATTATTATTATGGCAATCTCATTGGACAAAGTTGCTGGTCATCCATGTTTTTATTATTATTATTATTATTATTATTATTATTATTATTATTGGCTGTCCATGAGTAATTCTTATTATTACTACTATTATGATTATTATTGCTATTATTATCACAGAGTGTGTGCACCACTGGATGAAATGGTTGATGGTTGGGGATATCATCATCATCGTCATCATCATCATCTTCATCATCATCTACTTGATCTTGTTTATATCCCGCTTTTCTTCCAATATGAATCTGAAAGTGTACATTTCCCAAACAAGAGGGCAAACTGACAAAAAGAAAGCAAACATTCTCTACAGCTTTCGTCTATTGTCGAATGACTCCCAAAATCACCTCTTTATCCGCAGGCCCAACATCCACAGTTCATTTGCTCATTATCAAAGTAATATTCTTCCCATGGGAGGTGTTTGTGATCCTCTGTTGTGGTTTCCAGCCCAAATAAAGCCAAAATATAGGTTTGCTGTTATCCACGGCTTTGGGTGTCACATAGAAACCAGCAGGATCGGTTTCCATCTCTCCACGGTCTCCAAGCCATGCGCATTTCCTTCTCTTCCATTTACTACAATGACTTAGAAGTAGTTATTCCCGTTTTGAAGCCATGAACTGCTGGGATTAGCCTGCGGGACTCTGTCCAGCTCCACAAAGTCAATACTCCAGGGCTCTGCCTTGAAACATGAACTCGAGCTTCAGTCTTGCTTTATGGGAGGCGAGTCTCTCACAAGCAGCTGAGAAATCGGCAGGAAGGTGCTAAACCACGGGCTCTGCATAGACATAATCAGATCAGCCTTTGTGTTTGTTTCTCTTTGAAACAGTAACCAAAACGAGACCCACTGTTCCTCGCTCTCCTTTCCAGAAAACGGACTTTTGCTACAAGGAAGCTCCTGTCGAAAGGCCTTTTGCCTCTCGTCCTCCCCTCCAAACACGACCCACAAGATGCGTAAGCAAAAGGTCACTCGTGGTGGAAAGTGGGTCACATAAAACCACAAAGGAAGCACCGATTTAACCAAAGCGAAGGGAGTGACTCCAGGAACACCAAGGAAAGGATCTCGACGACAGAGGAGGAGGAAGAGCAAGCGCTCTGAGTTTGGCCACCATCCTCTCACCACAGGAGGATCTCGGGGTCTGCAAACCTTGACTTGTGGAGATTCCATAAATGAGAGGTCTACCAGTCACCCTCTGTCGTCCCGGGTCCTGTTCAGGTTTTCCAAATCAAGACAGCCTTAGTGGCTTCCTGGATGGAGCAGATCCTTCTGGAATATGTTCTTCCTCATCTAGCATTGCCCCATGGCAACGTCATGAATGAGAGACTTCAAAGTCTTTCCAAATCAGGACAGTCATGGTGGTTTCCTGGACGGAGCAGATCCTTCTGGAAGGTATTCTTCCTCTTCCAGCATTGCCCCAAGGCAACTCCATGAATAAGAGACCTCCAAGTCTTTCCAAATCAGGACAGTCATGGTGGCTTCCTGGATGGAGCAGATCCCTCCTCTTCGAGTATTGCCCCATGGCAACTCCATGAATGAGAGACCTCCAAGTCTCCAAATCAAGACAGTCATGGTGGCTCCCTGGATGGAGCAGATCCTTCTGCAATGTGTTCTTCCTCTTCGAGCATTGCCCCATGGCAACTCCATGAAGGAGAGACCTCTAAGCCTTTCCAAATCAGGACAGTCATGGGGGCCTCCTGGATGGAGCAGATCCTTCTGGAACGTGTTCTTCCTCTTCTAGCATTGTCACATGGCAACTCCATGAAGAAGAGACCTCCAAATCTCCAAATCAGGACAGCTGTGGTGGCTTCCTGGATGGAGCAGATCCTTCTGCAATGTGTTCTTCCTCTTCTAGCATTGCCCCATGGCAACTCCATGAAGGAGAGACCTCCAAGTCTTTCCAAATCAGGACAACCATGGTGGCTTCCTGGATGGAGCAGATCCTTCTGCAATGTGTTCTTCCTCTTCTAGCATTGCCCCATGGCAACTCCATGAAGGAAAGACCTCCAAGTCTTTCCAAATCAGGACAACCATGGTGGCTTCCTGGATGGAGCAGATCCTTCTGCAATGTGTTCTTCCTCTTCTAGCATTGCCCCATGGCAACTCCATGAAGGAGAGACCTCCAAGTCTCCAAATCAGGACAGTCATGGTGGCTTCCTGGATGGAGCAGATCCTTCTGCAACGTGTTCTTCCTCTTCGAGCATTGCCCCATGGCAACTCCATGAAGGAGAGACCTCCAAGTCTTTCCAAATCAGGACAACCATGGTGGCTTCCTGGATGGAGCAGATCCTTCTGCAACGTGTTCTTCTGGCAATTCCACAAATGAGAGGTCTCCAAGTCACCCTGTCCTTTTCAGATTTGGCAAAGCTAGGACAGTCGTAGTGACTTCTTAGATGGAGCAGATCCTTCTGCAATATGTTCTTTCTCTCCTAGACATTCCCAGGCATGGGAAAATGGTTCATCTTTCTCTTTGGTGTGTGTTTGCATTCCTTTCTTTTCCTGAATGCCCAAACTAGGCCTTCCAAGAACCTGGAGGAACCCTTGAAGGAACCCTTAGATCTCATGCCAAAATATATCTTATACTTCTATCTCATGATCATGGCCACCGCCTCCATCTGTTGACATGTAATTGCCAGCAAACCTCTCCTTTCTTTACAACCATCTCAGACGTTTATTTCCCAACATCTCAATTGCTCGCTGAAACGTTCACGCAGCCGAGAAAGGGAAACAAAGAGGAATGATTGACAACAACGCGCAAAAACTGGGTGCCGGCGCATTGGATGAATGAAGTTCGAGATTGCTTAGGACTGCGATGGCTCGATGTGTTGGAGTGCTGGGGCCTCGCCAAAACTATACATCCCTGGGTTTAATAGGATAGCTATCTTCTATTTATGTGAAATGGGGGATTTTGTAGTTTTCAAAGGCGTTTTAGTGCTGGGGCCCAACAAACTATAAATCCCAGGATTCATTAGTATGGTAACTATTTCGTATCTATGGGAAATGTTGGAATTTGTAGTTTTTGAAGGGGCTCGAGTACTGGGGCCTCACCAAATGATAAATCCCAGGATTTATTAGTGTGATAGCCATTTTGCATCTATGGGAAATGATGGGATTTGTAGTTTTAGAATGCGTTTGAGTGCTGGAGCCTCACCAAATTAGAAATCCCAGGATTTAATATGATAGCTATTTCGTATCCATTGGCTCATCTGCACTGTTGGACGAATGTAGTTCGAGATCGCTTGAACAACCATGACTCCGTGATATTGAATGGTGGGATTTGTAGTTTATAGAGGTACTCCTGCAAAAGACATAGTCATCCAATCTATGTCTTTCAATAAAAAAACCTGGAAAACATTGACTACAAAAATGCCTTGGATAATCCAGAACTTTGGATAAGCGAGTCTTGGATAAGTGAGACTCTACTGTATGTGTATATATACATGTATATACACGCATATGTATACATATACACATCTATATATATATAAAAGGGTAATGAAATTTCGGCCTAGGACAAAACAACAAAACTACACATCCCAGAAACACTAAACTTGGCAGCACAACCCCTCATCCATGCCTCTACGTTCATACAACAAAAAGAAAAGAAAAATAAAGTCCTAATTAGAGGGAGAGGAATAATTGTTTTTTATCCAATTGCTGCCAGTTACAAGGCTAAGCTCCACCCACTTGGTCTCCTAGCAACCCACTCAGCCCAGGGGACAGGCAGAGTTAGGCCTCACTTAGGCCTCTTCCACACTGCCTATAAAATACAGATTATCTTGATTTCAACTGGATTATATGGCAGTGTAGACTCAAGATGAGCACCAACCCCCAGAGTCAGACACGACTAGACTTAATGTCAGGGGAAAACCTTTACCCTTTACCTTAACTACCAACAAGTCCTCAATACTTTATTTCCCAGACCACCAGACTTCGCCACAGCAACGCGTGGCCGGGCACAGCTAGTAAACTATATAAATACACATTTGCGAGAGAGGCATTGAGCGCATGGGACTCCGAAGTTCATGGCTCCCAACCTTCGAGGGCAAAGCAAAGGAAAGGGCTCATTGGTTCCTTGGAGATAAGAGTCGCCCAAATGTCCTGCACTTGAACCCAGGGCCATAAAGATAAAGGCAACGGGTGGGAGTGTCCAACACAGGCAGGCCTGAGACCTCTCCAAAGCCTGGAAAGTCGACCAGGAAAAGATGCAACCGGTTCCTCTTCCTCCTTTTCCCGGCCCGGCCTGAAACGCAGCCAGACTGGCCGAGCCCGAGAGCCGCATTCCTCCGCGCATGAATGGCCTTCGCAAGGAATATCATCCGCATGCTCTTGCCATTAAGATTGGAGGAGAAAGGTCAGGGGCATCCGTTAGGAACGGGAGAGAGCGGGCCAAACAAAGCAAGGGCTTAAGGAAGTCTACCCATGAACTATCTGAGAAAATAATAATAATAATAACAACAACAACAACTTTATTTGTATTCCACCCTATCTCCCCAAGGGGACTCAGGGTGGATTATGGCCACCATAATAATAATAATAATAATAATAATAATAATAATAATAATAATAATAATAATAATAATAATAATAACAACAACAACAACAACAACAACAACAACAACAACTTTATTTGTATTCCACCCTATCTCCCCAAGGGCAGATTATGGCCACAAGAAGAAGAAGAAGAAGAAGAAGAAAGTTGGGGAAAGACTATTGGGCATTTTAATGTCAAAATCATAATTACAAGCCTTGTATCCAACTTCAAATTATTATTATTATTATTATTATTATTATTATTATTATTATTATTATTATTAGTTTGGTCCATATCCATCATTGTTTGGTCCAGATCCAATCATAGTTCTCTCTGGGCGTAGATGAACTACAACTCCTATAGATCCCTCCAAAGATCTCCAGCATTTTTTTGGTCATGGGGTCTCTGTGTGCCAAGTGAGTTCCAGGTCCATCGTTGATGGAGCGCCGTTCCCTTCCCGTCGGAGCGGTACCTATTTATCTACTCACATTGGCATGTTTTCGAACTGCTAGGTTGGCAGGAGCTGGGGCTAACAGCGGGCGTTCATTCCGCTCCTGGGATTTGAACCTGGGACCTTTTGGTGCTTTAACACACTTTGCCACCGGGACTCCTAGGGCGGAATATAAATAAAGTTTTATTATTTATTTATTATTTACAGCATTTATATTCTGCCCTTCTTTCTCACTCCGAAGGGGACTCAGGGCGGATCACATGACACATATAGGCAAACATTCAATGCCTTTTAACATAGAACAAAGACAAGACAAACATAGGCTCCGAGCGGGCCTCGAACTCATGACCTCCTGGTCTGAGTGATTCATTGCAGCTGATTGCAGCTGGCTTGCTCTCCCGGGCCCAATACTTATTACTATTATTAACACTAATGGCCATCTGTCGGGGGTGCTTTGATTGTGCTTTTCCTGTATGACAGGACTGGACGGCCCTGGTGGTCTCTTCCAGCTCTGAGATTCAATGATTTTCATAATAATGATGTCAGGACCCGCTCTCCTCCTCGGAGTCCCTCCAAGCTATTGCAGGGATGGAAAATGCTGCTGTTGCTTTTCCTTGCACGAAGGCAGTGTTCCCGCCTGGTGCAGGCCTGGGAGTTTCCGTGGTGGAGGGAGAGGAGACGAGAGGAGGACCGGGAGGGGATGAGTCACCTTGGCCTGCCTGCCGGACCTGGTTTGCTCCAGATGCGTTGTGACCTGTTGCGGCGCGGCTGCCGTTTGGAGGCTTTTGCAAGAGGGAGGCCTTGCTCGCCTTGAGATGCAGCAGCTCAAAAGCCCAATGGGATTCTGGCCTGCCTTCAAAGGAGTCTCATGACTAGACCCGAGGAAGGAGGTCATGGTGCCTTTGCGTTCTGCTTTGGTTAGGCCTCCTCACCTGGAATCGCAGGAGTTGGGTGGGTTTGGCCTTCAGAAGATCAGGTGGAGAGGAGACATCAGAGCCATGCTTGATAGGATTCCATAAGGAAGAGGGAGAAAGAAGGCTTGAAATGCATAGATGCAGGGTGGGAGATGCCTGGATTGACAAGAGTCCATGTGAGAAGGATCTTGGGGTCTTCATGGAGAACAAGCTGAGCATGAGCCAAGAGTGTGATGCAGCAGCTCAAAAGCCCAATGGGATTCTGGCCTGCCTTCAAAGGAGTCTCATGACTAGATCCAAGGAGGTACCTATTGATCTACTCACATTTGCATGTCCGTAGACACCTTCAAGGTCATGTAGCCATTGGCATGACTGCATGGAGCGTCATTATTTTCCTGCTGGAGCTGTACCTATTGATCTACTCACATTTGCATGTCCATGGACACCTCCAAGGTTATGTGGCCATTGGCATGACTGCATGGAGCATCATTATTTTCCTGCTGGAGCTGTACCTATTGGTCTACTCACATTTTGCATGTCCATAGACACCTCCAAGGTTATGTGGCCATTGGCATGACTGCATGGAGCGTCATTACTTTCCTGCTGGAGCAGTACTTATTAATCTACTCACATCTACATCTCCATAGACACCTTCAAGGTCATGTAGCCATTGGCATGACTGCATGGAGCATTGTTACCTTCCTGCTGGAGCAGTACCTATTGATCTACTCACATTTACATGTCCATAGACACCTCCGGTGGCTCAGTGTGTTAAAGCACTGAGCTGCTGAACTTGCAGACCGAAAGCTGCTGAACTTGCAGACCTTCCCGCTGGAGCAGTACCTATTGATCTACTCACATTTTGCATGCTTTCGAACTGCTAGGTTGGCAGAAGCTGGGGCTGGCAGCGGGAGCTCACCCCGCTCCCCGGATTCGAACTGCTGACCGTTCAGTTTAATCTGCTGCGCCATCAGGGGCGATTAAGTGGGGTATAAATAAATATAACAACAACAACAACAATTCCTCTTGCGCAGATCGGTTTGTGATGCTGTCCCTATCCTGAAACCAGGATCCATTCATGCTCAATGGAGGCAAGAAGGGCATCTTTTGGGAGGGCTTTAGTTGCGTTGTCCTTCGTAGGGTTGGACTAGATGGCCCTTGGGGGTCTCAGTGATGCAATGAGCAGACCCTATTGAACAGGCATGGGCAAACTTTGGCCTTCCCTCCAGGCGTTTTGGACTCCAACTCCCACAATTCCTAACAGCCTATCGGCTGTTAGGAATTGTGGGAGTTGGAGTCCAAAACGCCTGGAGGGAAGGCCAAAGTTTGCCCATGCCTGCCATAGAACCCCATGTTGTTCGACTTACACCACGGTTTTACACCAAGGTTTTGCGGCTTGCTACAAAGTGTGACTTGGGAGTAAACTTGGAATGTAAGTAACGAGATACAAAGTTGTTTTATCTCATACGTAACAAGGGAAGCAAAGGGAAACATTCCTTTCCTTGACGGCAAAGAACATAATAATAATAAGGGATACATAGTTGCTTTGAGTCTCCTTATGTAGGGAGAGAAGATGCGGGATATCAATAAATATTATTGATTATTATTGATTATGGGTTAATATTAATTATTGCTACTTATTATTGATGGACTACTATTCAGTATTACTACTTATTATTATTGATTGTATAAACATGATAATAATAGATACATAGCTACTTTGAGTCTCCCTATGTATGGAGAGAAGATGCGGGATATCAATTATTATTGATTATTATTAATTATGGATTACTATTAATTATTGCTATTTATTCTTATCGATGGACTACTATTCAGGATTACTACTTATTATTATTGATTATATAAACATAATAATCGATACATAGCTACTTTGAGTCTCCTTATGGAGTGAAAATGCAAGATATTAATAATTATTATTGAGTATTGTTGATTATTATTAATTATGGATTACTGTTCATTACTACTACTTATTATGGATTATATAAACATGATAATAATCAATACATAGCTACTTTGAGTCTCCTTATAGAGAGAAAGGCAGGATATCTAATTATGATTGATTATTATTAATTATGGATTACTATTCATTATTACTACTTATTATTGATTATATAAACATGATAATAATCAACACATAGCTACTTTGAATCTCGTAATAGAGAGAAAGGCGGGATATCAACAATTATTATTGATTATTATTCATTATGAATTACTATTCATTATTACTACTTACTATTATTGATTATATAAACATGATGATAATAGATACATAGCTACTTTGAGTCTCCTTATAGAGAGAAAGGCGGGATAGCAATAATTATTGATTATTGTTGATTATTATTAATTAGGGTTTACTATTAATTATTGCTTCTTATTACAATAATAGATACATAGCTACTTTGAGTCTTCTTATGCAGTGAAAAAGCGGGATATCAATAATTATTGATTATTATTGATTATTATTAATTAGGGTTTACTATTAATTATTGCTACTTATAATAATAATAGATACATAGCTACTTTGAGTCTCCTTATAAAGAGAAAAAGCGGATATGAATGATTATTATTGATTATTTATTTATTTTTATTATTATTTATGTATGAATTTTAATTGTTAATTAATTATTATTATTACTTAATGATTATTAATTATTGCTAATTAATGATCTTATAGCACTTACAAGTCTTACTTGGTGCACTTTTGCCCAGTTCATTTTTATCATTCTATTGCTGTATTTTAACCTGTTTTGTTAATGGTTGTCATTTTATTTATGTCTTTTGAAATTTTCATTTGCATGTAGTTCGGTACCTGATGTTATTGTAATATTGTTCTGTATTTGTAAGCCGCCCCGAGTCCCCACGGGGAGATGGAGGCGGGGTATAAAAATAAAATAATTATAATTATTATTATTTTAAATGACTTTGGGCCTTTGAACTCAGTTTGCAGCCATAGTTCTTATTGAATATTATGGATTATTATTAATTATGGACTATCATGGATAATTTTTGTTGTTATAAATTATTATTAATAATTTTTAAATGACTGTGGGCCTTTGAACTCAATTTGCAGCAATGGGTGTAAGCTGAGGACAAAGGAGGAGGAAGGCGAGAGAAACTGGGACATTTTCTTGGAAAATATGGGATGGCAGAGGATTAATCTGCCCAATTGCAATAGTTGGGGAGCACGAGAAGGCAGTGAATGTTCTCTTCTAGTTTTCCACATTTGCAATTGGCTTGGTGAGGGATTTCTCCAAAACGGGCTCTGAAGTGTTCTGAAATTGAGCCTAAGCATCGCTTGCAGCAAAGAGACAGTTAATGGGGTGGACTGACAGATGCCTGCAAAATTTAAGGCCCTTGGATTCCATTCCGTGCCGCAATTTACGGCCTCTTCATTAAGGATCAGCTGCCAGCCTTATTTATGCCCGCCATCCACATCCCTGGCCTTGGTCCGTGGAGCTTGGCACACTTTACAGGCCCGGCCCTTGTAGTAAAAGCAGTAATGGAACTGTTAAAATGCTTGAAATGACAAATGTCTTTCGGGTTTTAAGTTCTGTTGGTTTGGCCTCGGGACGGGCGAGACAGATTGGTTTCAGAATGGACGGAAAGTGCTTGGGGAACCAGGGCCAGCCTCCTCCTCGCACCTGACACCCGCCCCACTTTTCCTCCCCAGATTCCCAATTTGGAGCATTGCTCTCTTGCGGAAACGGTGGCACCAAAGTCCGCTTGCCTTCCAAAGTTGTGCAAAAAATCATTCTAATGGCCATCCTTTCAAAACAGTATGAAGTCATGACAGGAAAAGGTCTTTCTTTTCAGTATCTCATCCATCCTCGCGAAAAAGTCCAAGGATGCGCTGTCATCCGAATTGGCTCAATGCTGTCCCATCACGGGAGTTTTGTAGTTTTGCAGGATCTCTTGCCTTCGCTGCCACTACAAACTCCCAGGACTCTAAAGCAATAAACTGCAACCAAGAGTCATTAAACTGCCTTAATTCTACAGTGTAGATGCACCCAAGGTTTCAAGCCCTGTGGATTGAACTACCCTCTTCCTTTATTTATTGGCTGAACCCTTCCAGCCCTTCTTTTGCACACCTGGTTGGTTCCCATGTAAGTTTATCATTCTCTCCTTTCCTTTGCTTTTAAAAGTCAATGTTTTCGGATGCAATTCAGTGCTTTCGGATGCAGTTCAGTGTTTTCGGATGCAGTTCAGTTTTTTCGGATATGGTTCAGTGTTTTCAGATACAATTCAGTGCTTTTGGATGCAATTCAGTGTTTTCGGATGTGATTGAGTGTTTTTGGATGCAATTCAGTGTTTTTGGATGCAATTCAGAATTTTCGGATGCAGTTCAGTGCTTTCGGATGCAATTCAGTGTTTTTGGATGCGGTTCAGTGTTTTCAGATGCGTTTCAGTGTTTTTGGATACAATTCAGTGTTTTCGGATGCGATTCAGTGTTTTCGGATGCGATTCAGTGTTTTCGGATACGATTCAGTGTTTTCGGATACGATTCAGTGTTTTTGGATACAATTCAGTGTTTTCGGATGCGATTCAGTGTTTTCGGATGCGATTCAGTGTTTTCGGATACGATTCAGTGTTTTCGGATACGATTCAGTGTTTTTGGATACGATTCAGTGTTTTCGGATGCGATTCAGTGTTTTCGGATGCAATTCAGTGTTTTCGGATACAATTCAGTGTTTTCGGATACAATTCAGTGTTTTCGGATACAATTCAGTGTTTTTGGATGCAATTCAGTGTTTTCAGATGTAATTCAGTGTTTTCGGATGCGATTCAGTGTTTTTGGATGCGATTCAGTGTTTTCAGATGCAATTCACTGTTTTTGGATACGATTCAGTGTTTTCGGATGCGATTCAGTGCTTTCGGATGCAATTCAGTGCTTTCGGATGCAGTTCAGTGTTTTTGGATGCAATTCAGTGTGTTCGGATGCGATTCAGTGTTTTCGGATGCAATTCAGTGTTTTCAGATGCGATTCAGTGTTTTCAGATGCAATTCACTGCTTTTGGATACGATTCAGTGTTTTTGGATGCGATTCAGTGTTTTCGGATGCAATTGAGTGCTTTCAGATGCGATTCAGTGTTTTCGGATGCAGTTCAGTGTTTTCGGATACGATTCAGTGTTTTCGGATGCAGTTCAGTGCTGTCTTCACTTGACTTTGGAGCCTCTCTTGAGCTGCAATGTTTTGCTTCTTTGCATCTTGTCAGCTGCCTTTGTCCCCAGTTTTGCAAAAAGGGAGACAGAAAGGTAATTCAGGGAAATGTGTGTTTTGGCCGGCAAACGTGGTCTGTACACAGTCCTTGACAAAGTTTATCGGCCGATGGCTTCACTCGGCAAACAGTTGCGCCGAGACCAGAGCTTTCACAGATCTCCCGTGGACGGTGCCTTGCGGTGTAAACAACAAACATGGAGTAAACAACAAAACCACTGAACCAAATCACACCAAATTTGGCCACAAAACACATAGTCATCCAAAATATGTCTTTCAATTAAAAAAACTTAGAAAAATAAATTCCAAATGACAGAGGACAAGGAAGAGCCGTTCTCCCCCTGGCTGCCAGTCAGAGGGGTATGCCCCGCCCCTTTAGGACCCGCCCCCTTCATGTCATATCTGATTTGAACTGGATTATATGGCAGTGTAGACTCAAGGCCCTTCCACACAGCTATATAACCCAGAATGCCAAGGCAGATAATCCACAGTATCTGCTTTGAATTGGATTATCTTGAGCCCACACTGCCATATAATCCAGTTCAGTGTGGATTTTATACAGTTGTGTAGAAGGTGCCTCATATAATCCAGTTCAAAGCATGTTATACATATATTACATAAAAATTACTGCAGTATTATAAAACAGAACAATATAATCTCTAAAATCAGGACAGCTAGTAGTAGTAGTAGTAGTAGTAATAATAATAATAATAATAATAATACATTATGCATGCCATGATCGAGGATTTCAGCCATCAGAAACCCTTGATACGATGTTGTGTTTTTTCGGCTGCTGTGTATATATTATTATTGGTTTTTATTATTGTTCTTTGATGTTTCATATTTTATTTTATCATTGTTTTGTATCTGATTTTGATGTGAGCCGCCCCGAGTCCCCTTCAGGGGAGATGGAGGCGGGATATAAATAAACTTCTTCTTCTTATTATTATTATTATTATTATTATTGATGATATTCACCCCAAACGTTGAGTTAGCGGATGAGACTTGGTTTAACTATTTGCACCATCAAAGCGCATCAACAGGATGCACTATTATTGTTATTATTAATCCTGTGTGAAGATCGTGCTCACTTTACAAATTCGCCACAAACTAGTCAGATAGGAACCATCCATTTGGGACCAGTTTCAGTTTCCAACTGCAAAAATACACTCTTCCTATTCATACGAGGTTCGCTAGGTTACAAGGGGAGCAAAGCCCAAAGCAAACAGAGATTTTCATTAAATTCCTTTTCCTAATTGCTTTTTTATTTGGTGAGAAAAGGGCAGTGGGAGATAGTCATGACAGGCGCTGGGCCACTGCCAGCCGCTTCCCTTTCAATCCTTGACGGCCCTGATGCTTTGACACTTGCTTGCGCTTGGAAAATGGTGCAGAGCAACAGAATTGGCTGCCTTTGACTTACGCATATATATGTGTGTGTGTGTGTGTATCACGATGCGCATGTGTCACAGGTTTGGTCAAGATCTGTTGTTGGTTCTGAGCGTTCCTTAGGTGCGGGTGAACTACAGCTCCCATCATCCTCTGTCATTGCTTCCAAAACCCCAGCAAAATTTAAGGTTGATCATGGTGAAATTGTGTGCCAAGTTTGGTCCAAATCTGTTGTCGGTGGAGTTCACAGGGTTCTTTGGATATGGGTGGACTGCACCTCCCAACATCCAGGGTCAATTCCCCCCAGTGTCCCAAAATGTTTATAATAGACATCTGTGTTCCTCACTCAATTCTCCCCAAGCCTTGCCAGTATGTTCTCTTGGTCATGGTGGATCTGTGTGCCAAGTTTGGTCCAGATCCATCATTGGTGGGGTTCACAATGCTCTCTAGATGTCGGCAAACTACAACTCCCATCATCCAGGGTCAGTTCTCCCCAAGCCTTGCCAGTATGTTCTCTTGGTCATGGTGGATCTGTGTGCCAATTTTGGTCCAGATCCATCATTGGTGGGGTTCACAATGCTCTCTAGATGTCGGCAAACTACAACTCCCATCATCCAGGGTCAGTTCCTCCCAAACTTTACCAGTATGTTGTGTTGGCCATGGTGGATCCATGTGCCACATTTGGTCCAGATCTGTTGTCAGTGAGATTCATAGGGCTCTCTGGATGTAAGTGAACTACAAATCACATCATCCTCTGTCATTGCTCTCAAAACTCCAGCAGTATTTCAAGTTGGTCATGGTGTGTCCATGTGCCGCATTTGGTCCAGATCCATTGTCGGTGGGATTCACAGGGTTCTCTGGATGTGAGTGAACTACAACTCCCATCATCCTCTACCATTGCCCTCAAAACTCCAGCAGTATTTCAAGTTGGCCATGGTGAATCTGTGTGCCAAGTTTGGTCCAGATCCAAGATTGGTAGCATTCACAACAACAACAACAACAACAACAATTTATTGATTAGCCAGTTGGCCTTATCAAACACAGACAATACAAACATGAAATATGGTAGCATTCACAATGTTCTCTGGGTATCGGTAAACTACAACTCCCAGCATCCAGGGCCAATCCCGCCCCAAACTTTGCCAGCATTTAAAGTTGGTCGTGGTGGGTCTGTGTGCCAAGTTTGGTCCGGATCAGTCGTGGGTGGGATTCCCGGTGCTGTCTGGATGTGGTTGGACTACAACTCCCGTTGCAGGGCGTTTGCAAGGGAAAAGAGAGGCAGGCACCCGCTGGAGCCAGGCCTCCTCTTTCGCAACCTCCTCAAGGGAGCGGAGTGCACAGCTTTGAGCTCATGGCCGAGGAATTTGGTCCGAAGCAATGCCCGCGGGAGACAGAGCAAAAAATACTGCCTTTGCGGCATTTGTGGCCGTACCCTTTGGCAGTGATTTAGTGCCACCGAGAACTGCAAAGCATTTTTTTCCCTGCAAGTTTTCCCGTCCTTGCTTCGAAAGAGTGGCTCGTTCCTGCCACGAGAGAAACGCCCCGCCGTTGTTGTTCTCTTCGTTGGGTTGTTTTGCCTTTTTGGAAATGAGCAGAAACTGACGAGATGTCTCTACAAAGGAAGCAGCATGTGAAGCATTGTCCTTTGCATCGAAAACGGTGTATTTATTTCGTGCAAAGGGCACCGCTTCTTTCCCCAAGCCAGGGTTCCTCAAACTTTTTAAGCCGAGGGCCGGTCCACAATCCTTCAGACTGTTGAGGGGCCGAATTATCATTTGAAAAAAATACAAACAAATTCCTATGCGTATTGCATATGTCTTATTTGTAGTGCAAAAACAACAATAACAACAACAACAATGAAAGAAAAATATATTTAATAATAAAAACAATTTTAACCAACACAAACCGATCAGGATTTCAATGGGAAGTGTGGACCTGCTTCTGGCAAACGCGATAGTCAAGTTAATTAGGATTAACTTGATGTGGGCGAAACGTCAGGAGAGAATACTTCTGGAACATGGCCACACAGCCCGAAAGACATACAGCAACCCTTAATTAGGATTGTTGTTGTTGTTGTGTGTCCTCAAGTCATGTCAGACTTTGGGCGAGTCTAAGTCAAAAATTTATTTATTTATTTATTTACTACATTTATTTACTACATTTATATCTTGCCCTTCTCACCCCAAAGGGGACTCAGAGCAGCTTACATTTATATGTACATACAATATATTATATTATTAGCATAGCACAATATTATCATTATATATTACTATATTGAACTATACCACTATATTGTAATATTATTAGTAATATTACATGTAATATATAATTAATATTATTATATGGCATTATTATTAGTATTATATTGTATTACATTATAATATAACCATCAGTATTATATGTATATACAATATTATATTATTAAAACTGATATAAAAATATTATATTATAAAACTGAGGGCGGGGGCCAGGTAAATGGCCTTGGAGGGCCGCATCCGGCCCACGGGCCTTAGTTTGGGGACCCCTGCCCCAAGCCTTTGCTTTTGCAATTTTGTGTTGCACAAACAAATTCTGCGTGAAAAAATCCCCAAATTGTGAACAGCGAGTGAAAAATGCCCCTCGTCGCCTTTTTCACTCAGTGTTGGTCTTTCCCGGGAAGAAAACTTTGGGCGTCGTTCCTTTCTACCTGCAAGAAGGAAACCAGGAAAGATTTATGTCCTGGGAACCACGTATGAGTACATACCAAGCTATACTCTTCGGTTTGTGTCCATTCGGGATCGGAAAATTCCTCTTTTTAAAAAAAAGGCACAACAGCGATCTCATTGAATGCCACTGAATGGTAATGAAGGAAGCTTCTCCCCGTCTCTCCTTTGAGTCCTGCCTCTTTCCCATCGTTTTGGGGCTCCGGGGCTTTCCGTCTCGCTCAAAGGCAAGAGCCAAGCGGTTATTATATAAGTGGAGACGGCACAGATGCAATTATGGAGATGAACGTATTTAACTTGTCGTCTGCTTTGCTCGCTGGGTTTGGAAAGGGAAAGGAGACCTGGAGCCAGTGCTGTGCACTTTCTTGGCAAAAAAGAGAAATCGTTGCAATGACCAGGGGGGTGGGCATGGATAGATCTGCTCAAGGAGGCCACGGGTCTGTCTACGTTGTCGAATTCAATGCAAACCACTTAAACATGGTTCAGTGCTGTGCAATTATGGGAGTCGTGGTTTGGCAATGCACCCAAAATATATTGTGAAATGACCGCTCCCAGGATCCTATAGCATCATGCGATTGGATTTGTCCTGCAGCGCAGATGCACCTCCATATATGCTTATACCACGTGTACAGCCATGACTCAGCGTTGTGCAATGATGGGAGTCACGGTTTGGTGGTGCACACAAAATATATTGTGAAATGACATCTCCCAGGATCCCATAGCATCATGTATCATGGCATGGGATTCGTCCTGCAGCGCATTCATCCTGCAGCGCAGATGCACCTCCATGTATGCTTATACCACGTGTACAGCCATGACTCAGCGTTGTGCAATGATGAGAGTCATGGTTTGGTGGTGCACACAAAATATATTGTGAAATGACAGCTCCCAGGATCCCATAGCATCATGTATCATGGCATGGGATTCGTCCTGCAGCGCATTCATCCTGCAGCGCAGATGCACCTCCATATATGCTTATACCACGTGTACCGCCATGACTCAGCGTTGTGCAATGATGAGAGTCATGGTTTGGTGGTGCACACAAAATATATTGTGAAATTACAGCTCCCAGGATCTCATAGGATCATGCATCATGCTATGGGATTCGTCCTGCAGCGCATTCGTCCTGCAGCGCAGATGCACCTCCGTGTATGCTTATACCACTTGTACTGTCATGACTCAGCGTTGTGCAATGATGGGAATCATGGTTTGGTGGTGCACCCAAAATACTTTGTGAAATGAGGATCCCAATGTATCATGCTGCAGGACGAATGCGCTGCAGGATGAATCCCATAGCATGATGCAATGGGATTCATCCTGCAGCGCATTCGTCCTTGCAGCGCAGATGCACCTCCATGTATGCTTGTACCACTTGTACCACCATGGCTCAATGCTGTGCAGTGTTGGGAGTCATGGTTTGATGATGCACCCAAAATACGTTGTGAAATGATAGCTCCCGGAATCTCATAGCATTGAGCATCATGTGATGGGATTCGTCCTGCAGCGCATTGTCCTGCGGCGCAAATGCACCTTCATGAATGCTTCTTTGATTTTGCAAGACCTGATGAACGAAGATGCATCCATACTGTGGAACGAAGGCAGCTTGATGCCACTTTTTAACTCATCCCTATGGAATCCTGAGAGTTTTGCAAGCATTCTCAGCTGGTGCCTTGATAAACTACATCTCCCAGGATTCCATTGCATTGAGCCTCGGCTGTTCAAGTGAGGCCAAACTGCATTAATTCTGTAATGTTGATGCAACCTTGGTCTTTCATTCATAGGAACTCCGGAAATTGAATTGATGTCAATTAACTCCAACGATCATACCTACTGGCTTATTATGGGATGACTCATTGGAGGCTTTGAAACACAGGCTGGATGGCCATCTGTCGGGGTGCTTTGTGCTTTTCCAGCATGGCAGAAGAGAGTTGGACTGGATGGCCCTCTTTGGGGTCCCCTCTAACTCTATTATTATCATCATCACCATCATTAAGGTTGGATGGCCATCTATTATTTATTTATTTATTTTGTTTATTTATTATTTACATCACTTTTACCCCGCCTTTCTCCCCGAGGGGACTCGAAAGCGGCTTACAATAAATAGGCAAAAATTCAATGCCTAAAAACAGTGTAAAAACAACAATTCTTATAAAACAATCTACAAAACAACAACAACAACAACAATAATTTTATTTTTGTACCCCGCCACCATCTCCCCAGAGGGACTCAGGGCGGCTTACAGATATAAAACCAACATGCAATAATATCAAATACAAAAACACACAAATAAATTTAAAAGGCATTAAAAATCACAATCATTTTAAAACACTTGAGAAACACAGCAATAAAAACATAAAATGAGCTGGGCAAAGTGCACTGAGTGGAACTTGTAAACAAGAAGGAAGTACCATATAAAACAGGTACCATTGCAAAATAAAATCGCATTATATAAAATTTTAAGCATGTCCAAGATTGGGGTGCTATTATTATTATTATTATTATTGAGGCTGGGTGGCCATCTGTTGGGAAGGCTTTGATTGTGTTTTTCTTTCAGAGCAGAATGTGGTTGAACTAGATGCCTCGTATAATCTTGTCCAGCACTATTATTCTATTATGATGATTCATTGGAAAAGATGGCGGGAGGTGAGAAGAAAAGGGGGAAAGACCCCCTTGTAGGCTGAGTTGAGCAGCCCCGAATTGCAAGACCCCCGTTTGCTACGGGATCTCCTAGAACCCCAAGCAACGCCAGCTTGGTGCCCAATGGCGTCAAATTGCTCCAAGGGGAAATGCGTTTCCCTGTTTTGTTTTGAAAAGAAGGGAAGTTTGGACCTGGATCTGGCTTTGCTCCGTCTCTTTTTTCCACCGACGGTCCCTGGATGGAGAGAAGACTAAAATTAGACCCAAATAGCTGGGCTGGGAAGCATTGAAGGAGGCCGTAGAGGAAGGAGCAGCTTCCTATACATTTTGGCAGGATGCAAGAAGCGGAGAGCCTGGAAATGCCTGCTTCTGCTCCAGGATAAATAATAATAATAATAATAATAATAATAATAATAATAATAATATAATATAATAATTATATACCGTATATTCTCGAGTATAAGCCGAACCGAATATAAGCCGAGGCAACTAATATAACCACAAAAAACTGGGAAAACATTGACTCAAATGTTGTTGTATGTATAAGTATAAGCCGAGAGTGGTAAATTTCAGAAATAAAAACAGATAGAGTAGAGTCTCACTTATCCAAGCTAACCAGGCCGGCAGAAGCTTGGATAAGCAAATATCTTGGATAATTAGGAGGGATTAAGGAAAAGCCTATTAAACATCAAATTAGGTTATGATTTTACAAATTAAGCACCAAAACACCATGTTATACAACAAATTTGACAGAAAAAGTTATGCAGTAATATTATGTTGTAATTACTTTATTTACGAATTTTAGCACCAAAGTATCATGATATATTGAAAACATTGACTACAAAAATGCGTTGGATAATCCAGAAGCTTGAATAAGCGAGGCTTGGATAAGTGAGACTCTTCTGTACCAATAAAATTACATTAATTGAAGCATTAGTAGGTTCAATGTTTTTGAATATTTACATAAAGCTCAAATTTAAGATAAGACTGTCCATCTCTATTATTCTCATCTTCTTCAATGTAAATGTGCTTATGTATCCTTTTAATAATAATAGAGTAAAATAATACATGTAATAATAATAATAATAATAATAATAAATAATAATAATACAGGAAAATAATACATATAGTAATAATAGATTAAAATAATAAATGTAATAATTATAAGATCAGAGTGAAATAATAAATGTATTAATAATAATAAAAAATAGGGTAAAATAAATGTAATAGCAACAATAATAGAGAAAAATAATAAATGTAATAATACGAATAATAATAGAGAAAAATAATAAATGTACCATATATTCTCGAGTATAAGCTGACCCAAATATAAGCCAACCAGGATCCTCACCCGAGTATAAGCCGAGGGGGGCTTTATTAGTCCTAAAAAAAAGGGCTGAAAAACTAGGCTTATACTCAAGTATATACAGTAATTATACTATTATTATTATTATTATTATTATTATTATTATTATTATTATTATTATTATTATTGAGATATCAGGAGGAAATACATGGTTCTGCAATCTTCCTCGGATGTTATTCTGCATGCTTTGCATGCAGTTGGGTTTACCAATGAGGGCAAAGCATGACTTGTTTTCTGATTCTGCACAAGAAGTGGGCAAAGCGCCCTAACTCGGCCCCTGATTTTTGCTGTCAAACAAAGAGAACAGAATGACATTTTAAAAATTAGAGTTAATCTGCCCTGAGCATAATGATATTCCTGGAATATTCTGCAATGTTTGGTCTTCATCATGCAACAGGGTGGGAGGTGACCTTCCAAGTGGTCACTAAGCCCGGTTTGACCGGTCGCTTGACCGCCCATGCTGCAAAACAGTGTTGCCAAGGGTCGGATGATGCTGCTTTATGGGCCAAGCATGAGTTTCCTCCTCTTCCAGTGCTGGAATTCCCATCCTCTGACCCTTAGTGACTATATATCTCCCCTTCTTAATAATAATAATAATAATAATAATAATAATAATAATAATAATAATAATAATGCAATTAAGGCCAAGATCGAAAAATCAGCTGATGACCCAAAATGCAGACTGTGCAAGGAAACCGACGAAACCATTGACCATATCCTCAGCTGCTGTAAGAAAATCGCACAGACAGACTACAAACAGAGGCACAACTCTGTGGCCCAAATGATTCATTGGAACTTATGCCTCAAGTACCACCTCCCAGCAGCAAAGAACTGGTGGGATCACAAACCTGCAAAAGTATTGGAAAATGAACATGCAAAGATACTGTGGGACTTCCAAATCCAGACTGACAAAGTTCTGGAACACAACACACCAGACATCACAGTTGTGGAAAAGTAAAAGATTTGGATCATTGATGTTGCCGTCCCAGGTGACAGTCACATTGACAAAAAACAACAGGACAAAACCAACAGGAAACCGACAAAACCATGGATCATATCCTCAGCTGCTGTAAGAAAATCGCACAGACAGACTACAAATAGAGGCACAACTATATGGCCCAAATGATTCATTGGAACTTATGCCTCAAGTACCACCTCCCAGCAGCAAAGAACTGGTGGGATCACAAACCTGCAAAGGTTGTGGAAAATGAGCACGCAAAGATACTGTGGGACTTCCGATTCCAGACTGACAAAGTTCTGGAACACAACACACCAGACATCACAGTTGTGGAAAAGAAAAAGGTTTGGATCATAGATGTCGCCATCCCAGGTGACAGTCGCATTGACGAAAAACAACAGGAAAATCTCAGCCGCTATCAGGACCTCAAGATTGAACTGCAAAGACTCTGGCAGAAACCAGTGAAGGTGGTCCCGGTGGTGATGGGCACATTGGGTGCCGTGTCAAAAGATCTCAGCCGGCATTTGGAAACAATAGACATTGACAAAATCACCATCTGCCAACTGCAAAAGGCCACCCGACTGGGATCTGCGCGCATCATCCGAAAATATATCACACAGTCGTAGACACTTGGGAAGTGTTCGACTTGTGATTTTGTGATACGGAATCCAGCATATAGATCTCATTTGCTGTGTGATACAATAAAATAATAATAATAATAATAATAATAATAATAATAATAATAATAATAATACATCACACAGTCCTAGATACTTGAGAAGTGTTCGACTTGTGGTTTTGTGATATGAAATCCAGCATATAGATCTCATTTGCTGTGTCATACAATAAAATAATAATAATAATAATAATAATAATAATAATAATAATAATAATAATAATACATCACACAGTCCTAGACACTTGGGAAGTGTTCAACTTGTGATTTTGTGATATGGAATCCAGCATATCTATCTTGTTTGCTGTGTCATACAATAAAATAATAATAGTAATAATAACAACAACAGACAGCCATATGGCTTGACAACTGCTGGGTGACGGAATAGCAATTTGCACTCCATCCAGAAAGTCATTCCCTATATTGTTCATGTCTAAATCACTCTAAGGATGCTGGTCTTTTGTGTCAAGGTTCCCTTTCTTTCTCCTAACAAAGAGAACATATCCAAGTATCCTTTCCATTACTGATAGGCATTCAAATCCCAGCCATTGCATCCAGGTGAGGAAACAATGCTCCGCTCAAGAGGTATATATATAATACTAGCTGTGCCCAGCCACGCGTGGTGGTGGTATTGGTTAAAAGTTGTTGTGGAATTTTTATTTGACGTTATTTGTATTTTTTTAATTAATTTTATTGTAACATATCTTTTTATTTATTATATTTTATTATTTTGTTGTATTATTTTTAGGGTTTTTTTTCATGTCAGGAGCAACTTGAGTTGCTTCTGGAGTGAGAGAATTGGCCGTCTGCAAGGACGTTGCCCAGGGGACGCCCGGATGTTTTGATGTTTTTACCATCCTTGTGGGAGGCTTCTCTCATGTCCCCGCATGGAGCTGGAGCTGATAGAGGGAGCTCATCCGCACTCTCCCCAGGTGGGATTCGAACCTGGCAGCTTTCAGGTCAGCAACCCAACCTTCAAGTCACTTAGTCCACTACGCCATCTGGGGGCTCATTTTTAGTTATTTAGTTATTTAGTTATTTTTAGTTATATAAAAAAATTAATACAATAAAATACTATAACAAAATAACAAAAATAAAAAACAAAATTTTTAGTTATTTTGTTATAGTATTTTATTGTATTAATTTTTTAGTGTTTTTAATTATTTTTATTGTATTATTTGTATTTATTTTATTTTTTATTCTTTTATTAACCCTGGGCTGAGTGGGTTGCTAGGAGACCAAGTGGGCGGAGCTTAGCCTTCTAAGTGGCAGCAATTGGATAAAAAAAATTATTGCTCTCCCTCTAAGTAGGACTTTATTTTTTTTCTTTTTGTTGTATCAACCTAGAGGCATGGATGATGGGTTGTGTTGTCAAATTTCGAGGTTGGGGGGCCTGTAGTTTTGTTGTTTTGTGGGTCGCCGTGATGCCATCACTCTTTTATATATATAGATATATACCCGGAGAATAACGCGGCTGGTTTTGCCGTGCCCTTTGCCTCGCGGAGAAAGCTGCGAATGGCGTGTAAACATCTTGTAAATGCGTACAGACATGGTCCTTTGGCAGCCGCAACGTCTTGGCCGGGCCCAGGCTTTGGTTTTGAGGAATGAATCCTTCTGGATGCCTTTGGGTCAGTGGTTTCCCCAATATGAAGGCTGCTAAGCCTCTCCTTATTTCCCTTCTGCTTGTAAAGAAGCGTAATTGGCAAATCTTCCTCCCTGCTTGGCGAGACCGGGCGGAGAGTTGTTGCACGTTTTCCATTTATATAAACCACCTTAAAAACGGGGTGCGTCTTACAATTGCAGGAGAATCTTATATATTTTTGTTGTTCATGATGGTCCTGAAATCAGGGTGCGTCTTGCATTCGATGGCATCTTACAATTTGAGGAAATGTGGTAATAATAATATTGTATTTCTTCAGTTTTACAACACACTCTCCCCTTATATAAGCATATCTTAAATCAAGGTGCAGCTTAACCGAAATGTTCTGAAACTTGACAAGTTGCAACTGAGAATTACAGACAGATCAATGTATTTCTGTTATACGCTGATGGTACAGGCACGAAACGCAGGGATTTTGCTCCCATTCCAGGAATTAGTACTGTATTTCTTCCATTCCAAGGCACACTTTTAATAATAATAATAATAATAATAATAATAATAATAATAATAATCACGCATCATCCGAAAATACGTCACACAGTCCTAGACACTTGGGAAGTGTTCGACTTGTGATGTTGTGATACGAAATCCAGCATATCTATCTTGTTTGCTGTGTCATAATAAAATAATAATAATAATAATAAGAAGAAGAAGAAGAAGAAGTTTATTTATATCCCGCCACCATCTCCCCCAGAGGGGACTCAGTACAGTTCACAGAAATATCAGATACAAAACAAAACAATGTACAGTACATCAATAAACAATAACATACACCAATTATAATGTTTAAACATTAACCAAGAAAATGAAACACACTTTTCCATTTATATAAACCACCTTAAAAACGGGGTGCGTCTTACAATTGCAGGAGAATCATATATTTTTGTTGTTCATGATGGTCCTGAAATCAGGGTGCATCTTACATTCGATGGCATCTTACAATTTGAGGAAATGCGGTAATAATAATAATGTATTTCTTCAGTTCTACAACACACACACACCCTTATATAAGCATATCTAAAAACGGTGTGCAACTTAACCGAAATGTTCTGAAACTTGGCAGGTTGCAATTGAGAATTACAGACGGATCAATGTATTTTTGTTATACGTTGGTGGTACCGACAGTAAACTTAGGGTGTGTATGATAATCAATAAAGGGAGGGAAAAGTTTTCTCCTGACATTAAGTCTAGTTGTGCCTGACTCTGTGGGTCTCCATTTCTAAGCCAAAGAGCCGGCGTTGTCCGTAGACACCTCCTAGGTCATGTGGCCATAGGCATGACTGCATGCAGCGCCCTTATCTTCCTGCTGGAGCAGTACCTATTAATCTACTCACACTTGCATGTTTTCGAACTGCTAGGTTGGCACAAGCTGGGGCTAACAGCGGGAGCTCATCCTGCTCCCCGGATTCAAACCGCCAACCTTTCAGTCAGCAAGTTCAGCAGCTCAGCGGTTTAACCCACTGCTCCATATGGTGTCATACAATTGATGAAATACGGTATTTTGCACACAGTTGCCCATTGTACCTTCAGATCTTAAAATCCGTTTGGCCTCACTCTTAATCATGTCCATTTTCTATGTGTTCTTCCGTTTATCGACCTCGCAGCCCCGTTTCTCAAGTGCCTTTCCTTCCCCGGCTATTTTTCATGATGTCACTTTGGAGTATTTTTAATGTTTTCTGTTTATGTAGAAAGCGACTCTGGTCCGGTGGGAATAACATTTCTTGCTCCTCCTCGGTTGGGCTAACTTTGTGACCTCTCTCTTTTGCACAGAAAGAAAGAGCAACGTGCCAATTCTCAGCTCCTCTTGGTAGCCGCTGTGCCTGCAATTGGTTTTAAAATCCTATTATTATTATTATTATTATTATTATTATTATTATTATTATTATTATTATTATTTATTATGACACAGCAAACAAGATAGATATGCTGGATTTCATATCACAAAATCACAAGTCGAACACTTCCCAAGTGTCTAGGACTGTGTTTTGTATTTTCGGATGATGCGTGCAGATCCCAGCAGGGTGGCCTTTTGCAGTTGGCAGATTGTGATAATAATAATTATTATTATTATTGACACAACGACGTTGTATGACACAGCAAACAAGCTAGATATGCTGGATTTCATATCACAAAATCACAAGTCGAACACTTCCCAAGTGTCTAGGACTGTGTGATGTATTTTCAGATGATGCACGCAGATCCCAGTCGGGTGGCCTTTTGCAGTTGGCAGTTTGTGATTTTGTCAATGTCTATTGTTTCCAAATGCCGGCTGAGATTTTTTGGCACGGCACCCAGTGTGCCCGTCACCACCGGGACCACCTGCACTGGTTTCTGCCAGAGTCCTTGAAGTTCAATCTTGAGGTCCTGAGAGCGGCTGAGTTTTTCCTGTTGTTTTTCGTCAATGCGACTGTCACCTGGGATGGAGAAATCAATGATCCAAACCTTTTTCTTTTCCACAACTGTGATGTCTGGTGTGTTGTGTTCCAGAACTTTGTCAGTCTGGATTCGGAAGTCCCACAGTATCTTTGCATGTTCATTTTCCAATACTTTTGCAGGTTTGTGATCCCACCAGTACTTTGCTGCTGGGAGGTGGTACTTGAGGCATAAGTTCCAGTGAATCATTTGGGCCACAGAGTTGTGCCTCTGTTTGTAGTCTGTCTGTGCAATTTTCTTACAGCAGCTGAGGATATGATCAATGGTTTCGTCGGTTTCCTTGCAGAGTCTGCATTTTGGGTCAACAGCTGATTTTTTTATTATTATTATTATTATTATTCTCTATTATTGTTGCTACTATTACATTAATTTTACTCCATTTTTATTATTATTAATAATACATTTATTATTTCACTCTGATCTTATTATTATTATTATTATTGCATTCATTATTTTATTCTATTTATTATTACATGTATTATTTTCCTGTATTTATTATTATTATTAATACGTGTATTATTTTACTCTATTATTATTAAAAGGATACATAAGCACATTGACACGGAAGAAGATGAGAATAATGATTGGATCAGAGTTGGACAGTCTTATCTTAAATCTGAGCTTTATGTAAATATTCAAAAACATTTAACCTACTGATGCCTCAATTAATGTAATTTGATTGGTATCTATTTTTATTACTGAAATTTCCCACCCTCGGCTTATACTGGAGTCAATGATTTCCCAGGTTTTTTTGTGGTAAAATTAGGTGCCTCGGCTTATATTCGGGTTGGCTTGTACTCGAGTATATACGGTATACGCAATTAAAAATACCTACTTTGTTTGTCTTAACGGAAATCATCCATTTTGATTCTGAAGTGTTTTGGGAAAATGGTAAGGGTTCCGTGTCGAAGTTCTTATGGAGTTCCAAAAAGGTCGTTATTATGGTTAGTAGCCTGCTGCAATAAATCACGACTGATCGAGAGGTCACGAGTTCGAATCCAGCCTGGGTCGAAGTGAGCTTCCGACCATTAATAGCCCAGCTCGCTGTTGACCTAAGCAGCTCGAAAGTCAGTTGCATCTGTCGAGTAGGAAATTTAGGTACCGCTTTATGCTACATCCAAGAGTATTGAAGGAACTTGGAAGATCAAGAAAATTCCTAGAGACGTACCGTGTTTCCCCGAAAATAAGACAGTGTCTTATATTAATTTTTGGTCCCAAAGATGTGCTAGGTCTTATTTTCAGGGGATGTCTTATTTTTCCATGAAGAAGAATTCACATTTATTGTTGAACAAAAAAATGAACATTTATTATATACTAGCTGTGCCCGGCCACGCGTTGCTGTGGCAAAGTGGTGGTGGTATTGGTTAAAAATTGTTGTGTAATTTTTATTTGACGTTATTTGCAATTTTTATTAATTTTATTGTGAGTTATATTTTTATTTATTATATTTTATTATTTTCTTGTATTATTTTTAGTTATTTTCTGTTATTATAGTATTTTATTGTATTAATTTTTAGTGTTTTTTATTATTTTTATTGGGTTGCTAGGAGACCAAGTTGGAGGAGCTTAGCCTTCTAACTGGCAGCAATTGGATAAAAGCAATTATTCCTCTCTCTCTCTAATTAGGACTTTATTTTTCTTTTCTTTTTGTTGTATCAACCTAGAGGCGTGGATGATGGGTTGTGTTGTCAAATTTCGAGGTTGGGGGGCCTGTAGTTTTGTTGTTTTGTGGGTCGCCGTGATGCCATCACTCTTTTATATATATAGACTGTACAGTAGTTGTAATCACAAATCAGCATAACCAGACAAACTGTGAATCCTATCAAGAATTTCTTGTTACTACCATTATTTCCATGTACAACACTCTATGGTACGTACATTTACCGATCCTGCATGCTCTGATGTTTTGTTTGGCAGGCGCCGGGCATGCTTCCAAACAAAAACTTTACTAGGTCTTACTTTCGGGGGAGGCCTTATATTTAGCAATTCAGCAAAACTTCTACTAGGTCTTATTTTTTGGGGATGTCTTATTTTCGGGGAAACAGGGTATTACAAGCATGACTGTATGGTAAACTTTGGATGGAAGCCTACCATAGAATGACCTGGAGGACCTCGCAATTTCCAAGCAAAGGGGAGAGTATGAAGGAGTCAGTTTTGGAGGAAAGCTGTGATATAAGTAACACTCAAGAATAATACAGTTTGACTCCCGTGGGACTCTGGTTTTATTTAAGAGCATCCAACAGAATATTTTACTACTTTATGGAAACGTACTATAGAGTCAACTGGAAGGCATATGTTGTAGGTGAAACCATGATCCCACAGATATCAAGGTCATGAGTGTTGATTATATTATCTCGGTCTCCACTTCTGACTCCATTATATTCTTTCCTCTTTTCCACGGAGATCAAGGCAGTTGGTTGGGTTTCCTTATCCCCAAACCAGTGTTATCCTTGAGGTTGTTTAAGCATCTGATTAGAAGAAAAATATAAGGATTCCTGGGTTCATAACATTATCGGTGAAAGATGGGTTTATGGGAACGACAGGAAGAGCAGAAAGCCTCCATAGATGCCGATCCTTGCCCTTGAACCAGCTCTTTGTCTTCATTCAGAACTAAAAGGAACCATCCATGGTGCTGAACCTGTTGGGAGTGAATGAGGTTCAACCAACAAGAAGCTCCTCTGAAGTTCAGACTAAAACCTGGAGCAGATATGGGAGACCTTGGCTGTCACTGAGCGTTGAGACTCTCCTTCTCTCTGCAGGGATAGTTCTTCTACAGCAACGTGTGGTTGTTAATTTTAATTTAATCTAGAGATACAAAGTCTCAACATGAATGCCACACTCTAGTATAAAGTAAGTTAGAAGAAACAACAACAGTGAAAACAAACATTCTTTCCTTGAAGGCAAAAACAGGGAGGGGAGGGAAAAACCAAACTTGTTTTACTGGTTTCCAACAGGAATGGAAGCAAGCGATTGTTGCCGCTTGGAAGTCAGATTTGGCCCCGTTGAATCCGACGCTGGGTGATAAAATCTGCCCAGAAAATTATGCAGATCTGCTTCTCCTATTGCTGTATATACAGATGTACAATTAGGATACGCAGACCCACTTTCGGGCATGTCCTTACAGACGATCAGATGCTCCGAATGTGCAGATGCTCACAATGAATCACACGGGAGAGAGAAAGATGGATGCTGTCCTCCGTCTGCTGATAAGTCTTCAATAAGGGACAATGGCTGAGGCAACCCCTTTGTAATAACCCTCACGTGGTTAGGACTCAGCCATCACCACCCCCTTAGGAATTGTATCATGACATTCACATGGGGCCGGGCTGTGGCGCAGCTGGCTAGTAACCAGCTGCTATAAATCACTACTGACCGAGAAGTCATGAGTTCGAAGCCCGGGTCGGGTTAAGCCTCCGACCATTAATAGCCCCAACTTGCTGTTGACCTATGCAGCCCCGAAAGACAGTTGCACCTGTCAATTAGGGAAATTTAGGGACGCTTTATGCGGGAGGTTAATTTACAACACCATAAAACTGCCAGCAAAACACGAGGAAAGGAATGAGGAAGTACAGCCACTACTGGACGGTGAAGCAACAGCTCCCCCTGTGGCCGGAATCGTGAAGCTGGAAAAATGTTTTTAAAAAATGCCTCTGAGTCTGTCTAATGTATGTTGTTTGTCTGTTGGCATTGAATGTTTGCCATATATGTGTTCATTGTAATCCGCCCTGAGTCCCCTTCGGGGTGAGAAAGAAGGGCGGGATATAAATACTGTAAATAAATAAATAAATAATAAATTACCCGGGTGTTGTCAATCTTCGATAGGTTTATCAAACGGTATTTTTATATGACTAGAAATGCTGTGCCATTTCTATCTAAGAATAAGTTGGTGCAGATGGATAGGGGATACAATAGTGGCAGTTGGGTGGTCAGAACCTCCATGATACCCTCAATGGGTCAATTGGTGGCCTGGAGGAGAGCCAAAGGGACTTTAGACAACTGTAAGGACGGACATGGGGAACAATGGCCCCGCGGTCCCCACTTTCTCAGGTATAGCTTATGGTGGGATTTAGGTAGAATACAACTCTTGAAGGACCCTTGAGTCCAACCCCTAACCAACATGGAGTTGTGTAGGTGGTTTCGCAATGTCTAGTAGCAATGTTGTGGGATTCACATAAGGAAAAAAGAGTCACAAGGGACTTCATGGGACATAGGGTCCAAATGCTTTGCTCGATGCAAGATCTCCATCTAAAGGAAAGGTGTCAAACTCACTTTCGTTGAAGGCCATGTCAGCGTTATTTATTTATTTATTATTTATTTATTTACTACATTTCTATCCCGCCCTTCTCACCCCAAAGAGGACTCAGAGCGGCTTACAAATCAAATGTACATACAATATATTATTAGCATAGCACAATATAAGCATTAAATTATTATATTGTACTATATCATTATATGGTAATATTATTAGTAATGGAGCCCTCGGTGGCCTAGGGGATAAAAGCCTCGTGGCTTGAAGGTTGGGCTGCTGACCTGAAGGCTGCCAGGTTCGAATCCCACCCGGGGAGAGCGTGGATGAGCTCCCTCTATCAGCTCCAGCTCCATGCGGGGACATGAGAGAAGCCTCCCACAAGGATGATAAAACATCAAAACATCCAGGCGTCCCCTGGGCAACGTCCTTGCAGACGGCCAATTCTCTCACTCCAGAAGCAACTCAGGTTGCTCCTGACACACACAAAAAAATTAGTAATATTACATTTAATATATAATATATAATTAATATTATTATATTATATTATTATTAATATAATACTGTATTACATTATAATATTATTATCAATATTATAAGTATATACAATATATTATATATTTATAATATATATATATATATGGTTGTGTTCGAAGCATCCATGGACGGAGAGTCCTTGGAGACGGAGGACCAACTATATATTTTTTACATAGTGGTCATTGCTCTTGAGTTTTTACCTAATTTGGGTTTCTTAATGTCGTCAAACAATGACTCCCATCACTTTTGGGTATACAGTAGAGTCTCACTTATCCAACATAAACGGGCCGGCAGAATGTTGGATAAGTGAATACGTTGGATAATAAGGAGGGATTAAGGAAAAGCCTATTAAACATCAAATTAGGCTGTGATTTTACAAATGAAGCACCAAAACATCATGTTATACAACAAATTTAACAGAAAAAGTAGGTCAATGTGCAGCAATGCTATGTAGTAATTACTGTATTTATGAATTTAGCACCAAAATATCACGATGTATTGAAAACATTGACTACAAAAATACGTTGGATAATCCAGAATGTTAGATAGCGAGTGTTGGATAGGTGAGACTCTATTGTATCAATATTATAAATATATTAAATATAAATATATTATATATTTATAAAATATTGTTATATATATATATATATATATATATATATATATATGTGTGTGTGTGTGTGTGTGTGTGTGTGTGTGTGGTTGTGTTCGAAGCATCCGTGGACAGGAGTCCTTGGAGACAGAGGACCAACTATATATATTTTTACATAGTGGTCATTGCTCTTGAGTTTTTACCTTCCCGGAGCCATTGGGTAGTTTACACAATATTGTACAGTAAATGCACCAATAAGTTGCACAATCTAATGAATTATTTACTCATCCCCGAGGAGGAAATTGAAATGGCCCAAAGAGTAGGCCAGGCTGGCTGTTTATATAGCAGGCTCTGATTTCCTTTTTATGGAGGTGCCTGTGACCTGGCGTTACCCCGTTCTGCAGAATTTGTGTTAAAGCGCTGAGATGCTGAACTTGCAGACCGAAAGGTTGCAGGTTCAAATCCCGGGAGCGGAGTGAGCGCCCGCTGTTAGCTCCAGCTCCTGCCAACCTAGCAGTTTGAAAACATGCCAATGTGAGTAGATCAATAGGTACTGCTCCGGCGGGAAGATAACAGCGCTCCATGCAGTCCTGCCTATGGCCACATGACTTTGGAGGAGTCTATGGACAACGCCGGCTCTTTGGCTTAGAAATGGAGATGAGCACCAACCCCCAGAGCCAGGCATGACTGGACTTAACGTCAGGAAACATTTACCTTTACCTACCAAGGAAAGGAAGAACACAGGCTATGAAATGTATGGGATGGATGGCTATGGGGCTGTTTTGAGACGTTGTCCTCGCTGCCCAGAGATGCTTGGGCTCAGATGTGTGCTTTTGTTGTGTGCTGTCTTATTTTTGGGGAAACACGGTATATATAATGTATCTTTATCAGGTGTGGGCAAACATTTTGACCAACATCAACTTAGCAGTATGTTAGTGGAAGACCCACCCCGAGGGCCATCCGGTCCAACTTCCTTTATTCCAGGGTTGTTGTATGTCTTTCGAGATGTGTGGCCATGTTCCAGAGGTATTCTCTCCTGACGTTTTGCCCACATCTATGGAAGGCATCCTCAGAGGTTGTGAGGTATGGAAATTTTTGGGAGTCCAATCTCTGTGTGTCAATTTCTCTCCGTAGAGATGTTCAATGTGTTGTCGAAGGCTTTCATGGCTGGGATCACAGTTGTTGTATGTCTTTCGGGCTGTGCGGCCATGTTCCAGAAGTATTCTCTCCTGACATTTCGCCCACATCTATTCCTTTATTCCTCCGTGCAAGAGAAAGCACAACCCAGGCACCCCGAGGGCTCCGCGGAGCACGCTCTGAGAACCGCTGCTCCGAAGGCTCAGTCCGGATTGAGCATTAGAAGCGGCGGAGCGTCCTTTTCCGTGGCTCTTTTTCAGCCTCACGAACAAACGATGCTTGTTGAACACACTGTCATTATGGTCTTAAACACTTTGGCAGGCATTTCGCCTGCCGCTGGGGCTCTTAGTCGGGGAAAAAGGTGAACAACGATTCAATTAATTAAGCTTCCATTGCTCAGGCTCTGCTCAAGAGCATGGTGTGTGTCTGGCAAGGGCTCTTCCAGCACTACGCCCCCCCTTGTGTTCTCTCCTCGCTTTTTTAAGTATGCAAATGGGGGGACAATTTCCTCACAATTTCCCCTTTGGAGCAGCTGGATTAACTCGGGTCTCCAACTTGTTAAGCCACACCTTATCACGCTTTGGTTCCCCAGACAAAGCCGTCCGGCACAATCTGTAGTTGGGATTGTTCCCTCGGTTGGAAGTCGAGATGAAATTTCAAAAAAGTGATTAGAAAAGAATGGATCTTGGGCCGACCCCGCTCGGCTCTCGCCGCCTAAAATGTTAATCCCGGTGCTCTGCATTTATGTTGTTTGTAAAGGGCTTTTCAACTGGAGAATAAGAAGGAGGGTGGGGAAAGGGGTTGGCGAGGACCCCCTTTTTTTGCTTTCAGTTCTGGGACCCCTTCCCAAATCCTAGGACCCCGCTATGCGCCATTGGGTGGCATTGTTACGAGTGCCAGGAATAGGGCTTTGGCGTCCTTTGAGCAAATCCTTCATAAATAGGGTCTCTCTCTGTGTGTGTGTATGTGTGTGTGGATATATATATATATATATATATATACACACACACACACACACACACACACACACATACATACACAGTGTATACTGGAGTATAAGCTGACCCTAATATAAGCCAAGGCACCTAATTTTACCACAAAAAACTGGAGAAACTGATTGACTCAAGTATAAGCCAAGGGTGGAAAATGCAGCAGCTACTGGTAAAATGAACAATTGAGTCTCCTTGATCCCCTCAACGTAGGATCAATCTTCCCTGTGCCTCATCAGAGCACAGACTGACTCTCTTTTTTTAAAACTCTGCACTTCAACAAAACGACAGTTGGCTCTGCCTACTTCTCCATGGCAACCAGCCTCTGAGTGCTGAGAGGCAATAACTGTAATACTTACCCTTTTAAAACATGAACACACAATTAAACATAACATCTGTAAACCAAAAATTCGTACTTCATTACAATAAGCCTAGTTTTTCAGCCCTTTTTAAAGACTGAAAAAGCCCCCCTTAGCTTATACTCGGGTATGTGTGCGTGGATATTTTTTATATATAGTATATACTCGCGTATAAACCGACCCTAATATAAGCCGAGGCACCTAATTTTACCACGAAAAACTGGGGAAACTGATTGACTCGAGTATAAGCCGAGGGTGGAAAATGCAGCAGCTACGGGTCAATTTCAAAATGAAAATAGATCCCAATGAAATTATTTTGAGGCATCAGTAGGTCAAAGGTTTACCATATTTCAAAGAAAAACAGTAAACTAGCTGTGTAAGTGGAAAAGTAGGGTCAACAAAAACAATATGGTATTAACAATAATTTAATTAACATCTCCAGATGTGGAGTGGGTAGGTAGGTGGGTAGGTAGGTAGATAGATAGATATTTTCATTTTTATTATTTAACCTCAGCAGACTATAAGCCAAAACCAAGGTCAAAACCACGTCTGTGATAGAACTCTAATACGCTGATGATAACGTCATCTGTTCGCATTCAGAGGAAGACCTACAAGCCTCTCCAACCACCTTTTCAGTTATGTTTAAAAAGCTTGGCCTCTCACTGAAGATACTGGTGTAGATATAGATGTGTGCGTATGTATGTATGTATGTATGTATGTTGTGTCTTCTTTACCCAGAGTAAACAACATTTTCAGAATGTTATTCTTTATTTAGGCTTTTCCTTAATCCCTCCTTATTATCCAACATTTTAGCTTATCCAACGTTTTTATTTTTCAGTCATTTGTTTGAAGGGGGGGGGGGTTGCCAAAATTCTGTTCGCCTATACTTGAAAATTACCTTGGGCCGGTTCTGTATAATGTTTTATTTATATCCCATCCTATGTGCCATCGCTAAATTGTTTCATAACAATTCTCTTTAATTCTAACAGACGTACTGTTCGCCATCCTTTGTTTTCAAGGGATTCCTATATTTTCTTGCTGAAAACAAAAAAACACATTGCCATGTATACACTTCAACCAATGAATGTGGAGTTCTGGGTGTATTTGGGGTCCGTCTTCCCTTTGGTGCCTCATCTCTCGGCCCGGTTTTTGTTCTGTTATTTATCCGGCCTAATGGTTTAATAGGAGGAGAGTCGTGGTGTTCTCTCAATGATACAATCCTTTTCCTGCAGCGGGTAAAATAGAATTACACCTTCTTAATGCGATCGTTTGCCTTCTCCAAGGCGTGCAAAAGCCGGGGTGGTGGTGATGTCTCGGGGTCTTTCTTCTTCGGCCGGGAAGGCAAAGTCGCCTACAGGACCGGGAGGCCACAGCTGAAGTTAAATGGAATTAGAAGCAGATCGGAGATGACCGGTCGGTCGTTTCCTTGGGAACCCGAGAAGCCTCTCAAAGCGGTCGCCCGAGACCAAGGTCTTCCCCTTGCTCCGTCCCTCCTTCCCTCCCCGTTCTGGCATTTTACCAGGGTTAAGTATTTGGGAACAATTCTGAGAAAAAGGCTTGCATGGCTTGCTATTTGAAGCTGCAAATTACTGTATATACTTGAGTATAAGTGTGAAGGGGCCGGGCTGTGGCGCAGCTGGCTAGTAACCAGCTGCTATAAATCACTACTGACCGAGAGGTCATGAGTTCGAAGCCCGGGTCGGGTTAAGCCTCCGACCATAAAAAAAAAAAATAGCCCCGGCTTGCTGTTGACCTAGCAGCCCCGAAAGACAGTTGCATCTGTCAAATAGGGAAAATTTAGGTACGCTTTATGCGGGAGGCTAATTTAACTAATCTACAACACCATAAAACTGCTCACGAGGAAAAGAATGAGGAAGACCAGCCACCAATGGACGGTGAAGCAACAGCTCCCCCTGTAGCCGGAATCGTGAAGCTGGAAAGATGTTAAAATGCCTCTGTGTCTGTCTAAAACTGAATGTTGTTTGTCTGTTGGCATTGAATGTTTGCCATATATGTGTTCATTGTAATCCGCCCTGAGTCCCCTTCGGGGTGAGAAAGAAGGGCGGAATATAAATACTGTAAATAAAATAAATAAATAATAACCACTGCCACCAATTTGTAAAGATGCAACCACCAAAGACTCAGGGAGGAGACCTTTTACTTTTTTTCTTTCTTCTTCTTATTCACTTTAGATGGTAACGTAACTTGGTTTATAATATATGCGACAGAGGCTTAGATGATGGAAGAACAATCACAAGTTTATTCAGGCACAGAGCTTAGTGGTTACAATGTTGTTTCTTTCTCTTGTAGCTTAAAAGCCTGGCCGCTTTCTACCTAGGGCATCCTTGCTAGGCCAGGTTGAATGGGACGGAGTAACCTCGTGGCTTCAAAGCCTGGGGATTTTCTACCTAGGGGAAATCTTGGTTAGCCAAATTGAACAGCACTGAATAGCCTTGCTGCTTGCAAACCTGGCCACTTTCTACCTTGCGGAATCCTTGGTTGGCCAGGTTGAATAGCAATGAATAGTCTCAGTACGGCAGGTATGAATGCTGCAATTAGTCACCTTGATTAGCATTTAATGGCCTTGCAGGTTGAAAGCCTGGCTGGTTCCTGCCTGGGGGAATCCTTTGTTGGGAGGTGTTAGCTGGCCCTGAGTGTTTCCTTTCTGGAATTCCCAATTTCCCTGCTTTCAGAGTGTTGCTCTTTATGTTGCTCCCTCCTCGCCCTGCTTCTCGCCTCTTTGCCTCTTGGCTTCCGGCCTTTGCAGCATCAGCAAGGAAGGATTGGCATGGAAACATGCTCAAGGCCGTTTCAGGAAAGAGTATCAAAAGGGTGGCGTGTCTGCTGATTTGGCGCCAGGGAATTTGGGAAAACAGGGACCCAAGAAAGAAAGACAGACAGAGAGAGAGAGAGAAAGGCCCCTTCTACGCTGCCATTTGGAATCCAGATTGTCCTTCTTGAACTGGATTATTGGGCGGTGTAGACTCATGTAAACCAGTTCGAAGCACATAATGTGGATGCCTGCTTTGGTTATCTGGATTATATGGCAGTGTAGAAGGGGCCAGAGAAAGAGAGAGAGAGAAGGGAAGAGAGATGAAGGAAGGAAGGAAGGAAGGAAGGAAGGAAGGAAGGAAGGAAGGAAGGAAGAGAAACAAGGAAGGAAGGAAGGAAAGAAGGAAGGAAGAGACAGAAAGAGGGAAGGAAACAAAGAGAAAGAGGGAAAGGAAGGCAGGAAGGAAGAAGAGAAACAAGGAAGGAAGGAAGGAAAGAAGGAAGGAAGAGACAGAAAGAGGGAAGGAAACAAAGAGAAAGAGGGAAAGGAAGGCAGGAAGGAAGAAGAGAAACAAGGAAGGAAGGAAGGAAAGAAGGAAGGAAGAGACAGAAAGAGGGAAGGAAACAAAGAGAAAGAGGGAAAGGAAGGCAGGAAGGAAGAAGAGAAACAAGGAAGGAAGGAAGGAAGGAAGGAAGGAAAGAAGGAAGGAAGAGACAGAAAGAGGGAAGGAAACAAAGAGAAAGAGGGAAAGGAAGGCAGGAAGGAAGAAGAGAAACAAGGAAGGAAGGGATGGAGGGAAGGAGGGAGAGACAGCAAGACAGAGGCACAGAAAGAGAGAGAGAAAGAAACAGAGAAAAAGAGAAAGAGAGAAAGAAAGGCAGGAAGGAAGAAGAGAAACCATGCAGCGTAAAATGGGAGAGACTTCTTATAGCATCCAGTTTGGACAATCCTCAGGTTTAAGAGCCTGTTGGTTCCTTATTTTCAATCTAATCTCTGACGTAGATTAAAGCAGTGGTTCCCAGTCTGTGGTCTGTGAACCACCAGTGTTCCCCAAGAACCAAAATATGGTCCGCGGCCTCACCGTTACTACACCACTGCAACGAGACCAACTGGTCTCATGAAACCCTCTTCTAGAGTCATAGAGTCATAGAATAGTAGAGTTGGAAGAGACCTCATGGGCCATCTAGTCCAACCCCCCGCTAAGAAGCAAGAAACATTCAATGCCATACGGACATAGAGACAGAGGCACAGGGCCGGGCTGTGGTGCAGGCTGGTTAGTGGTCAGCTGCAATAAATCACTATGATCAAGAGATCACGAGTTCGAGGCCAGCCTGTTGTGGGACTGAGCACCCAACCATTAAGATAAAAAATAGCCCTGCTTGCTGTTGACCTAAGCAACTGAAAGATAGTTGCATCTATCAAGTAGAAAATTTAGGTACCACTTATATGTGGGGAGGCTAATTTAAGTAATTTACGACACCATAAAAATAGTCTAGCAGTGTTTGGAATGAGGAAGTCTCCAAGGATTCAGCGTCACAGTGGATGATGAAGCAGCAGCTCTCCCTGTGGCCGGAATCGAGCATCCCCTCAGGAAGCTGGAAGCTGGTGAAGGTTAAATTGCCTCTGTGCCTCGGTCTCTATGTCCGTATGGCATTGAATGTTTGCCATGTATGTGTACATTGTGATTCGCCCTGAGTCCTTTTCGGGGTGAGAAAGAAGGGCGGGATATAAATACTGTCAATAAATAAATAAAAATAAATAGTGCCAAGGCAATGGGGATGTCGGGAGGGGAGAAAGATGTGACAAGAAGACTCCTGACTGCCGCTTCTCCTCCTCCTCCTTCTCCCTGAGCGCCTAGAAGTGGGTCTTTGTTTTTAGGCCTGTTCCTGGGGTTATTTGGGTTCCTGATTCAGAAAATTGCATTGGATAGATAGAACACTCCGTTCTGGAGTTACCTGCAGGTAATCAATAAAATATATTATTGTTATTACTATTAAAATCCTCCTGCTTAGTTTTCCTGATCACTGCTTATTGAGTAATTCAATGCATTCAAGATGCAAGAAGACAAAAGGAGGGGAGAATAGCCAAGAGGAGACCACGAAAGGCCTTGAAAGCCAATGCTTGATTTGGAAATCTTTGTGTTAAGGACTTCACTGCACGAGTGTTCATGCGCAAGCTTTTGGTTGTTTGACCAAAATGTCATAATAGTATCCCCAGAATAAATATCTTTATATGTAAGAGAAGATTGAAGAGCAACCGTGCATCGCTTCCATCAATCAGCGTTGGTCAAGCAGCCAACGAGAGTCCCAAAGCGAACAATGAGTCATCGGTGAACAATGTTTCCCAAAAGATGGGAAAGCAATGAGAGTGATGGCTTCTGATGGCGATGAAAAGGAACTGGAGATTTGGGGGAGGTCTCTGTGCCAGTTGGACCGCCCGCCTTTTGTTCAGAAATGAATTTGGCTGGATGGCAGCTGGGGATGGAAAGTTAAGGTTGGCCTTGGAAGAAGAAGCCATTTTCCTAAGCCTCTGGAAGGGCGGCCAACATCTGGATTCTTGAAAAGGCTCGAAATACAATCTCAGCATTGGGATGGTGGCCCAAAAGAAGATCCTAGAAGTCCATCTCATGTGGGAGGTTCGGAATTGGATGGAAGACCACCAAGCACTCTGGGCTGGATTTCAGAGAACCGACAATAAAATCCCTCTCTGAGTCTTCTTTCCCGAAGAATAATAGAGTTGGCCATCTAGTCCAACCCTCTTCTGCCATTCAGGAAAAGCACAATCAAAGCACCCCCGACAGATGGCCATCCAGCCCTTGTTTAAACGTTTCTAAGGAAGGAACTTCCACCAGTCCCCGAGGCAGAGAGTTCCTCTGCTGAACAGCTCATACAGTCAGGAAGTTCTTGCTAATGTTCAGGTGGGATCTCATTTTTTGTCATTTGAACCCATTGCCGATTGAGTCCTAGTTCCCAGAAGGGAAGCCAACTCCTTCTTCCTTATGACACCCTTTCACGTGTTTGGACATGTCTCCTCTCAACCTTCTCTTCTGAGGCTAAACACACCAAGCTCTTTAAGGCGCTCCTCAGAGGGATTATTCATGGTCTCCAGACCTTTGGTCATTTGAGTCACTCTCTTCTGTCCACCTTCCAGTTTGTCAGGATCTCTTGTGAACTGTGGGGCCTAGAATGAGACACAATGTGATTCCAGGTAAAGAGGTCTAACCAAAGCAGAATACAAAGGCACCACGACTTCACCATGACTCAGTCTGGACACCATTGGCTTGGCTCTTGTTCAACTTGTCCCGAATCCTCTTGATGGCACCCAAATAGTCACTTCTTTCCAGGATGAAGAGGAGGGACCATTGGGGAGAACTGAACTTTGCGTTCAGTTGCTTAACTAATTACAGATCCACCAAATAGTAGCACTGCCTAGCCCATGTTGACTTGTTTGCTCGCAAGGAGATCATGGCGGACCGTCAAAGGAAGGCCTTGCTGGAATCAAGATCTGTTCCATCCACAGCCTTCCCCGCATCTACAAAACTTGTAACTCTATCGAAAAAAAGAGAGAGATAAGATGAGTCTTGACTTGACTTGTTTTTGAGGAATCCATGCTGACCTTGAGTGACCACACCCTTCCTTTCTAGGTGAAGAAACCCCTACGAAATCCATGTAAGATTGGGACCATCCGTATCCCGTGTTCCTCCAACCAGCGATATCCCAAGCCGGGAAGGAAACACAACTTTCATTGCTCTTATATTGCCTTCCCCCCTTTGAGTTTTTTGTTCTTTCCCGAATCCAAGGGGAAATGTCTTCTTTCTGGAGGGTTTCTTTGGGGCAGGGAGGCGGAACGCTCCACGAATCAGTGAATGGCCAGTCCTTGTAACTTGGCTCCGCTTGAAAAGGACTTCCTCCTCCTCCTCCTCTTCTCGGCATTATTATTGCTCAGCTTGGGGGGGAATAAATAATAGAAGGAGGGAGAGGAGGAGTGGTTGAAATTTCGTCTCATTCAGGGCTGCCCGAAGCCCTCCAATTGCGGAGTGAAAGCCGGCCTGATTGCTCAAGTGAACTCTTGACTCCCCGCAGTGGGGACGGGGATGATGGTGATTACCGGGCTGTGTTTTGGCAGCGGCCTCGTGTGTCTTGGCACCAAAGCGAGGGAGCCTGTCCCTCCTCTTTCTCTCTCTCTCTCTCTCTCTCTTCTTTCCGCCCTTGACCTTCCTCATCTCTCGGCCCACGTCAGCCCTGCACAAGTTGTGTCCGCCTCGCTCGGCCTTATCATCGCTCTTTCCTGGGTTGCCGAGCGAGCTTCAGCCCTGACACTTGGCTTGCATTCTTCGCATTGCGATGCTTGGTCGAGCCAAGCTGCAGAAGTTGAGATCAGGGAGGCTGCTGGGAGAAACCGCCTGCCTTGCCTTGCCTTTCCTTTACCCAAGGCTGATCTGCAAGACTCCGCCATGAAAGCAACAACAACGCATGAAACAAAACAACACACAGTCCCCAAATTCTTTCTTCTTCTTCTTCATTCACGCAGTCGTTTCCGACTCTTCATGTTCTCATGGACCAGTCCGCACCAGAGCTCCCTGTTGGCCATCGCTGGTCCCAGTTCCTTCAAGGTCAACCCAGTCACTTCCATCCATCTTGCCCTTGGTCGGCCTCTCTTCCTTTTTCCTTCTGCTTTTCATCCGTCAACCAATCGTGTGTTGTTTACAATCTCGCGTCTGCAAGTCGCGTCTCAAGCGGCCGCTGCGCAAGTCCTACTTTTCTGGGTTAATACGCTATTTACTGTAAATTGTATTTTTTAATGACTGATAATATTATTTTAGTGTTAGTATTAGTATTTTTAATTTGCAAAGCAGCGAAAATACCGTGATAAATATTTTATATTAGTACTAGCTGTGCCCGGCCACGCATTGCTGTGGCGAAGTCTGGTGGTATGGGAAATAAAGTATTGAGGAATTGGTGGTAGTTAAGGTAAAGGGTCCCCTGGGCTGAGTGGGTTGCTAGGGGACCAAGTGAACAGAGCTTAGCGTTCTAACTGGCAGCAATTGGATAAAAACAATTATTCCTCTCCCTCTAATTAGGACTTTATTTTTCTTTTCTTTTTGTTGTATCAACCTAGAGGCATGGATGAGGGGTTGTGATGTCAATTTTTGAGGTTGTGAGGTGTTTACTTTTGTTGTTTTGTCCGCTGCCGTGATGCCATCACTCTTTTATATATACAGTAGAGTCTCACTTATCCAACATAAACGGGCCGGCAGAACGTTGGATAAGCGAATATGTTGGATAATAAGGAGAGATTAAGGAGAAGCCTATTAAACATCAAATTAGATTATGATTTTACAAATTAAGCACCAAAACATCATGTTATACAACAAGTTTGACAGAAAAAGTAGTTCAATACACAGTAATGCTATGTAGTAATTACTGTATTTACGAATTTATCACCAAAATAACACGATGTATTGAAAACATTGACTACAAAAACGCCTTGGATAATCCAGAACGTTGGATAAGCGAGTGTTGGATAAGTGAGACTCTACTGTATAGATTTATTGAAAAACTGCGAAACAGTGAGTCCGCGAAAAGTAAACCACGAAATAGTGCGGGAACACTATATATATACACACACACACATATACACACACACACACACACACATACATACACACGCATATACAGTAGAATCTCACTTATCCAACCTTTGCTTATCCAACATTCTGTATTATCCAACATAGTTTGCCTTTTGGAAGTCAATGTTTTTGTAGTCAATTTTGCAATACAGTAGAGTCTCGCTTATCCAACGTAAACGGGCCGGCAGAATGTTGGATAAGCAAATATGTTGGATAATAAGGAGGCATTAAGGAAAAGCCTATTAAACATCAAATTAGGTTATGATTTTACAAATTAAGCACCAAAACATCATGTTAGACAACAAATTTGGGAGAAAAAGTAGTTCAATACGCAGTAATGCTATGTAGTAAATTACTGTATTTATGAATTTAGCACCAAAATATCACGATGTATTGAAAACATTGACTACAAAAATGTGTTGGATAATCTAGAACGTTGGATAAGCGAGTGTTAGATAAGTGAGACTCTACTGTACATTGCGAAGTTTTGGTGCTAAATTCATAAATACAGGAATTATTACATAATATTATCATGTATTGAACGGCTTTTTCTGTCCATTTGTTGTAAAACATGTTATTTTGGTGGTTAATTTGTAAAATCATAACATAATTTGACATTTAATGGGCTTTTCCTTAATCACTCCTTATTATCCAACATTTTTGCTTATACAACATTCTGCCAGCCTGTTCTGCCACCGGTGGTCCCGGTGGTGATGGGCACACTGGGTGCCGTCCCAAAAGATCTCAGCCGGCATTTGGAAACAATAGACATTGACAAAATCATGATCTGCCAACTGCAAAAGGCCACCCTGCTGGGATCTGCACGCATCATCCGAAAATACATCACACAGTCCTAGACACTTGGGAAGAGTTCGACTTGTGATTTTGTGATACGAAATCCAGCATGTCCATTTTGTTTGCTGTGTCATACAACGTCGTTGTGTCAATAATAATATCCAACATTTTTGCTTATCCAATGTTCTGCTGGCCTGTTAATGTTGGATAAGTGAGACTCTACTATACGTATATACACACACACATATATGAATTTACACTTGAAAAATGTCCCTGTTCCGACTAGCATACAAACTCAACTTAAGAACAAACCTACAGAAGCTCCCTTGTTTGTAACTTAAGGAACTGCCGTTCAGATCCCTGGGGTGGTGGAAGGAGCTTCAAAACGTCCTTTTGGAGTGGTGGCTTTATGGTGTCCGGCCATTAAAGCCTAATCGGGACCGGCATTATTTCCTTGTGCACGCTCCGTAAAACCAGGCCTTCCGCCCCGGAGTAGATGGTGCATTACTAAGCAGGGAGGACGGCTCATTGATTCCCTCTCACCGGACCTGCTTTGGGAGATGGGTTCAACCCCAGGCTGAGCTGGTTGTGCTTCCAGGGTTGGTGTCCAGATCTGGGCCCGGTGGAGTGGCCGTTGAGCATGTGCAGAGGTCCACACCCTCCTCCCTTGTAAGCTCCCTTTGCCCTGGTCTGACAGTTGACCCCACAGCGAAGGAATCGCAAACACACAGCCAACAAATGCTACGGTCAGCGAAAGACAAGAGGGATCCTCTCTCCTCTGCAGGAGTCTACCGGATCCCATGCAGCTGTGGACAAGTGTACATGGAGACCACCAAACACAGACACCAATCAAGAAACATGAAAGGCACTGCAGACTCACTCAACCAGAGAAATCAGCCATAGCAGAGCTCTTGATGAACCAACCTGGACACCGTATATTATTTGAGAACATAGAAATGCTCAACCACTCCAACAACTATCATGTCAGAATAATAATAATAGTAATAATAACTGTATTTTTATATCCCGCCCCATCTCCCCGGAGGGACTCGGAGGGGCTTACATGGGGCCATGCCCAACAACAATACAATAACGGCAATAAAACAATAAAACAAGATCGGCACTAAAACAATGTCGCATCAATAAAAACATAACATCAATAAACAGTTATAAAAGTCAGCGCACGGCATAAAATGGTTAAAAACAGGGCTAAAAACACGGAGCCGGGCCAAAGGGAAAAACTTCACCCAGAAGCCATTGAAATCCACAAGCATGTGGACAACTTCAACAGAAAGGAGGAAATCATGAAAATGAACACACTCTGGCTACCAGTATTTAAAAAAACTCAAAAATCAGAACAGTAGATGGGAAGCAACAATCTGAGGGCAGAGGAGCCCCAAGGACGGCTAATGACTCTGAACAAAGGATGCCCCCCAGGTAAGAGACAAAACCTTTCCAATGCTAATTAGGGTGATTAACTGAAACATTAATGCTGGTTTCCCAGTGACAAAGGACTCTTGCCACACCCTGGACTTTCCACAGATATATATAAACCTTCCTTGCTTAGTTTCTTCATGCCTCACAACCTCTGAGGATGCCTGCCATAGATGTGGGTGAAACGTCAGGAGAGAATACTTCTGGAACATGGCCACACAGCCCGAAAGACATACAACAACCCCACACCACTAACCGCTTCATCTAACCACAGATGGAAGGGATCAAACATCTCAAACAATGTCTTCTGCTATTTGTTTTTATTTCACCTTCCTGTGGGAAGGTCCTGTCTGCCATGGCTGCTCCAGAAGAGGCTTCAACGGTGACCAGACGGAGCGAAGCCTAAGACTTTCGCAGGTTCCTATGGAGAGAGACGTTCCTTCAGACAACGCTACGTAATTGTAGAACCCATATCCTTGGTTTCAGCAAATATAGATAGATATATATGCCATCACTTCCACAATCCGCCTTGAAATATTATCGTTGGATTATGCGCTGTCTTCACTTCCACCCTTCACCTTGTGCACATGTCATGATCCGTCAGTTAAGAAAACACAATCCTGTGCGAATGGGCGCCCGTCCCAGACCTTCTGGAAAACTGCTTCTGGAGCCGCACAAACAAAGAATTGAGCGCTGACTTTGGAGAAACCTGCCTTTCTCGTAGATCATTAATACTTCGAGCAGGCATGGGCAAACTTCGGCCCTCCAAAACACCTCAAGGACCAATGTTTGCCCATGCCAGATTAAGAGGGAAGGAGACTCCGCCTTGAGAAACACGGCCCTTCGTTGACTTAAGTCAAAATCACAAGCCATGAAAAGCCTGTCGAAAACCAACAGACGGAAGGGAGATTGTGTTGCAAATTTGGGGTGATTGGCTAGATGTTAGCTTCTGAAGGAACCTAACGCCATTCAGTTGACAAACGGCCAAGTTATAGTGGATAATATTTGTCAGCCTTTCTTTAAAAATGTATCCAAGTTGCTTTGCATACTTGCTACTCCCCTGAGAACTGGGTGAAATCGGTATTCTTACAGTCAGAGAATGAACAATATTTGGCACCAAAACTATGCATCATCTAGCCTGTATTTTTCAGATAGTTTCCTCTACTTTGCTCTTGTTGGGGAGATGTTGGGGAGGCCAAAAGTTGTCCTTCCTTCCTTCCACACCTAAATAAAACACTTATAACAATGCAGTAAATAAATATGATAAAACTGAATATATACTGTATATAATCTATATATATAAAAGAGTGATGGCATCACGGCGACCCACAAAACAACAAAACTACAGGCCCCCCAACCTCGAAATTTGACAACACAACCCATCACCCACGCCTCTAGGTTGATCCTCCAACTTGGTCTCCTAGCAACCCAATAAAAAATAATAAAAAACACTAAAAAAACAATAAAATACTATAATAACAGAAAATAACTAAAAATAATACAAGAAAATAATAAAATATAATAAATAAAAATATAACTTACAATAAAATTAATAAAAAATTGCAAATAACGTCAAATAAAAATTACACAACAATTTTTAACCAATACCACCACCACTTTGCCACAGCAACGCGTGGCCGGGCACAGCTAGTTTTTTAGGACTGAAAAAAAACCTCCTTGGCTTATACTCGGGTAAGGGTCCTGGTGGGCTTATATTCAGGTCGGCTTATACTCAAGTATATATGGTATATTTATTATTTTTCTCTATTATTATTGGTATTGTTACATTTATTATTTCACTCTATTATTATTAAAAGGATACATAAGCACATTTACATTGAAGAAGGTGAAAATACAGTAGAGTCACACTTATCCAAGCCTCGCTTATCCAAGGTTCTGGATTATCCAAGCCATTTTTGTAGTCAATGTTTTCAATATATCATGATACTTTGGTGCTAAATTTGTAAATAGAGTAATTACAACATAACATTACTGCGTATTGAACTACTTTTTCTGTCTAATTTGTTGTATAATGTAATGTTTTGGTGCTTAATTTGTAAAATCATAACCTAATTTGATGTTTAATAAGCTTTTCCTTAATCCCTCCTTATTATCCGAGATATTCGCTTATCCAAGGTTCTGCTGGCCCATTTAGCTTGGATAAGTGAGACTCTACTGTAATGATTTAATCAGAGTTGAACAGTCATATCTTAAATTGCAGTTGGATGTAAAGATTCAAAAACATTTAAACTATTGATGCCCCAATTAATGTAATTTTATTGGTATCTCGGCTTATACAGGAGTCAAAGTTTTCCCAGTTTTTTTGTGGTAAAATTAGGTGCCTTGGCTTATATTCGGGTTGGCTTATACTCGATTATATACGGTACATCACGTTACCAAAACAATTCAGGTCTCTGTCCCTAGTTGAAAAGAAGTCAGACCAAGTCTTAGTGATCTCTTCCTCCAAATATTAATAATAACTGTTAATGTTGTTGTTACCTGCCTTTCCTTATGGCTCAAGGGACAGTGCACACCCGGTATGGTGCAGCTCTTCCTAAGTTGTTCCACATTGTTGTTTTCTGCTCAAGCGAATTGTGCACCAAACAAGTCTTGGATTGCAAATTGTCATTGAAAACTCTTCCGGACGCTACTGAATTTTCTGTACTATCTCAGTTCTATGCCTCTGATTCTGTGTTGTCCCTTTGAAGGGTGGCCAAAGCACTGACCGGTGGGTGCCCTAGGGCCCTTGGAGACGGCTCTCCTTTTCTGACGCACCTCCTTGTCTTTCTCTCTCTCTCGCTTCCGAAGGTTGGAGTCGGCGAGGGACCACGTCCTGCCCATCGACTACTACTTCCCGCCCCAGAAGACGTGCTTGATCTGCGGGGACGAAGCTTCGGGGTGCCACTACGGGGCCCTGACCTGCGGGAGCTGCAAGGTCTTCTTCAAAAGAGCCGCCGAAGGTAGACGAGCTTTGCTTGATGCTAGCTGACCATGCCTGGGTTGGGGATTCTGCAATGCCAGTCTGCGCTTGGTTCTGGATCTTATGAACGGTCCCATTAGAAAATGCATAAGGATGTGGGTGAACTACAACTCCCATCATCACCTGTCGTTGCCCCCAAACCAAACCAGTACTTGAAATAGGTCATGATGGGTATATGTGCCATATTTGGCCCAAGTCTATTGTCAGTTGGGTTCAGAAAGTTCTTTGATTGTGGGTGAACTACAACTCCCATCATCACCTGTCGTTGCTCCCAAACCACATCAGTACTTGAAATAGGTAATGATGGGTATATGTGCCACATTTGGTCCAAGTCTATTGTCGGTTGGGTTCAAAATGTTCTTTGATTGTGGGTGAACTACAAATCCCATCATCACCTGTCATTGCCCCTAAACCACACCAGGACTTGAAATAGGTCATGATGGGTATGTGTGCCACATTTGGTCCAAGTTCATTATCGGTTGGGTTAAGAATGCTCTTTGATTGTGGGTGAACTACAACTCCCATCATCATCTGTCGTTGCCCCCAAACCAAACCAGTACTTGAAATAGATCATGATGGATATATGTGCCATATTTGGCCCAAGTCCATTGTCGGTTGGGTTCAGAAAGTTATTTGATTTTGGATGAACTACAGCTCCCATAATCCTGGATCAATTCTCCCCAAACGCCTCCAGTGTTTTCTATGGTCATAATGGGTATGTGTGCTAAGATTTATCCAGATCCATCACCAGTGGGGGTCACAGTGCTCTTTGCATGTGGGTGGACTACAACTCCCATCATCCCCTGTCATTGCATCCTAAACTCCGCCAGCATTTTATGTTGGTTACAGTGCTGTTTCCCAAATTTGGTCCAAATCCATCACTGGTGTGAATCACAATGCTCTGGGTGTGAGAGCCAACCTGGAAAATACAGACATAGACACATAAATATTTTCACTTTTATATAGTTACTGACAGACCCCTGTGTCTGCAAAGGATCCGTCCCTTGCCAGACCATAGTTACCTGAATCGGTGCCATAAAATTGCTTCCCTTTCAGTCCCAGTTTGTCCCAGTCCCGGGGGTGCTTTGAATGCGATTTCCTGCTTCTTAGCAGGGGGTTGGACTAGATGGCCCATGTGGTCTCTTCCAACTCTACTATTCTATGATTCTAGTTTTGCATTGGAAAGCTTAGTGATTCCTAGGGATGTTTCCTCTCTGCAAATAAGTAAACATAGTAATAATGATGATGATGATGGATATGAGTTCTGTGGTCTTTATTTAAATGTGCATGTGTTTGATGGAACCGTCATTGGCAGGTGTTCTTGGACTGCCCATGGTTGTTTGATATGGATCCTTGATGCAGTAAGATATTTTTTATTTTTCATCTAGAAATTACAGGGGAAATTGGCATTCTCATTAGTCTAAATGGTAAGGGAAATGGCTGGCTCCCAATTTGCAAGGGAATTGACAGGCCCGGCGGTTCAAAGCCCATATATTTGCTCAAACAAGTGCCGCTGTAAATCAAAGGGACGGGGCTGGGAATTTGAGAGCACCTCCTCGTAATTTCCCTGTTGACACCCGCATCCACTGGCTTCCTGCGCTAATAAGTCATCTGCTGTATTTTATGGTGTCGTTTAGCAAAGAGGCACTCCGTGGTCCACCAGCCGATGTGCCTGGCATATGGGAGTTGGACGCCTCTCCTGCCTCTCGTATATTTTCTTCCCAATCACCTCGGAGGGTCTCTGAGCCTGGCTTCCCACATCCCTCCCAGCGACATGTGGCTGCATCGTTTCTGTCCGCGGCCCAAATGCTTCTTCTGGAAGGTTCAGGAAGTCTTTCACAGGAGTTCCTAGGAGCCAATATACGCCTTGTGCAGAAAGAGTTGGGGCAATTCTGGACATTCCCACCTTTGCAGAGACCCGTCGTGATGCTATGGTTTGACTCCTGGATTCAAACCAGGTTCGAATCCCTGCTCAGCCATGGAAACACACAAGGAGCGTGTTGGTGTATTTTGTTGTTAGTGTGAAATGTTAAGGCAAATGTTGCTGTTGGATTTTGCATCTGTGTGTTCCGGCAAGCTTTCCAGCAGCACACGAGTTAATTACCAGACATCCCTGATTGACTGCCTGCAGGGCCAATAGGTCAAGTCTTCCGGTTTCAACAGCGTGGACAGAACATTCATCATGGACACTGGAATGTTGTGAGTTGCCAGAGTGTGTGCTGATAGCAGACGCCAAAGAGTGTGGACATGTTTTACCCTTGCGAGGAAGCATGAGTCCAGAGAGCGATGGTGTTTGTTATTGTAGCTGTATATACTTGTAAATAAATAAAGCCTTAGAACCGTTGGGATCAGCAGAATTACGACTGAGGTGTCATTTGTCGGTGCTGCTTTTGCTGGATGCTTAAGCGGTCTGACTGGAGAGGAGAAGGTGAGAGGACCTGTCTCACCAATAAATCAGGGTGTTTTTGAATGAGATTAAACCCCTGTCAGAGTTGGCAAGTCCAACTGTCTCTGCCTCAGAAGAAGGCAATGTTGGCAAACCTCCTCTGAAAGAAAGAGTTGACCCTCAAAGCACAACGGTAGAGTTGCTGAATAGTCAAGTTGGCTTGATGGCACATAATACCCAACTGACAGAAGAATGAGCCAGTAGATGACTTGAGTGTTAGGTAAGGATGTCAGGAAGCTATGGTTCAAATTCCACTCAGCCATGAAAACCCATGGATTGATAATGGACAAGTCATATTCTCCCAGCCTTAGAGGAAAGAAGCAGTGAACTTCCTAGAGGAAACATTACCAAAAAAGGCCCTCAGATGGAGTTGCTGTTCATTGGAATCAACCTTGGAAGAGCAACCACCATCACATAACAGAGTGTAAAGAATATTTGGATATCTTCCCCTCTGAAAAGCTGTCCCATCACCACCTAGGGATGGGGATGGCGTGGCTTCCAGAGGCTGGGCTGCAAATCCTCCTCGATTGTCACCAATGCTAACTAGACCTTGTACCCAACAGCATCAGTCCCATCCATTGCTTGGATTGGACTTTCTTCTAGGAGGAAAAATGAGACTTCTTGGTAAAGTAGTTTCAGATCCTTGGAGAGCACAACCCATCACTTTTCAGAAGAAACCCAGCATGAGCTTTGGTGGAAGGTCTCTAACAAGGGCTCGTGTTTATCCCAACTTGTGGGCCGCTCACTTATGTAGTTTCAGACACATCATTCTTGGACTGTCATCCCATCCGAAGCAGCTCCTAGCAGTAGTATTGCCCACACTGCAGCATTTCATGTTCAAAAAGCTGCCGGCTATCTCTGGATCTTCTGCCAACCTTTTCCCATTTAGCAGCAGTAAGAACCGTAAAACATATGCACAGCGTTGTCTGTCACAAAGAACGTCTGGATTTGTCAGAGGCGTTTTCTGGCCGCGACATCTTCGGATGTAACCATCTCCGTTTTCTTTTCCATCGCAAGCAACAATGCAGCCGTGCTGTGAGCGAGACGGACCTCTGTTTGCAGAGCCGCCATCCAATTTGCACACCTGCATCGATTCGCTGAACTCCAATGTGAAATAGCAGCAGGTGTTCCTAATTGGGTTTGATGGGAACTCGACAGGGACGTTGCTCAAAAGGAAACCGGCAGGGAAACGAGAGAGAACCGTGAGCGTCAGAGAAGGAGGAGTTTGAGTTGACCTGCAACTAAACGAGGTGAAAATTGACACAGGAAGATTGTGTTTGGGCGGTTGTATCTCAAGGTTGCCTCCCAGGTTTTTCGGCCAAGTGTTTCAAATACTTTCCACCCCCTTTGCGTGTTTGCACAGCGAGAGGAGACTGTCCTAGAGACTGATCTCAGAGAAGCAAGTAAGTTGCTCTGCGGGATACGGCAGGAGAAGTACGAGGATTTCAAAACGAGATCATGCCGTATCAACGTAACCTTGATGATGGTCACCATAACTGTGTCTGATAACGTCTCACCAGCACCACTCTTGAACTAAGAACCACCCAACCAAAGGATTTCCAAAGAACTGGAGTTCAGGGTTGTAAAAAATGGCATCTGCGGTGCTTTTCGTAAAACGTCTCCATGCTTCACAATGTGGAAATATTGGGCACAAAAGTCTAGTTTCATCAGCAATTTCTGGCCATGTTTTGCAAAGAGTGAGAAGGTGGAGATTTCCATCTGTGCCAGGATTTAGGTGCATTGCTGCACCCCAAAGCATAATTTGCTGAAACCAATATGTAGCTTTGTGGTTGTCTCTCCATCCACCACTGTTTCCTCTGAGGCTTAATGCAAAAGCCACTGGCTCTGTTCTGGGCTGTGGCTGCATATAAAGCCGAGGAAAAGGGAAGTGGCTTGAGCTGGGTTTGGATGTAGCAGGCAGAGATGTGGCTATATGCACATCATTGAAAGCCATCGGCCTCCTCCCATCCATCCCATATATGTCACTCGATAATTGAATAGCAATTAGCCCCAGTAAAGAGTAATTACGTCTATGCTTTTGATGGACATAACCTAAAGTGATCTCTGACAGTAACTGCAATTTGCAGGATTTTGAGGGCTAGTTAGGGATGTAAAAAAAAGCATGTCTGGTCAGGAGTTGCAAGAGCCTGCAATTTGGTTCTGTATGGTGATTATTCAGGTCTTAGGGCTGCGCAGACTTGCAAAATGGAAACGTGAGTCGGAGGCCAGCCCTTGACTCACCTCATCGCCGTGTTGCCCTTGATTCGCTTCATCATTGAGAGTGCTTTGCAGAACACGCTCAATGGAATATCTCTTTCCAAATTTCTGACAAAATCAGGCAAAGCCCTGAGATAATGCTGCTGTCCTAGCAGGGGTTGAACTGAAAGAATATTCATTGCAAACGGTCCTCGAGTTGAAAATGGGTTTCTCCACAGTTGGTGAGTGACCTCCTTCAGGAAGAATAATAGATCAGACAGAGAAGGAGAAAGAGAGGAAAAGGAGCAGCAGGAGGAGGAGAAAAAGAGGCAGCAAAAGAAAGAGAAGCAGAGAAGGAGGAGAGGCAACAGCAGAATAATAGTTATCTATTGTGCCAGAACTAAGTTGGTATAATGTTAAGGATTCCTCTTCTTCAGAAGAGGAAGGGGAGCAGGAAATTGTTCATGAATCTGAGGGTGAGTTGGAATCTGAGGAGGAGATTTTGCAAGTACCCACATTTCAGGAGAGGCAAAAGGAAACAGAGCAGAGACATCGTTCAGCTAGAAATGCAGCTGAGTAACTGGGAACTGCCCTAGCAGCTGTGAGGAGATTCAGGGCTATAAATCAGAAGCAGGTGCAGCCAGCTCTTGCTGGTAACAAACTGACTCTAATGCCTAAGCCTTCACTCCCCTTGTGCCTGCTTCGAGTCTGCATCTGGGAAACTGCTCCTAAGGATTTATTGCTATTTCTTTGTCTGAAGTAAGACTGCTACTTGATTTGGGAATTGATCAGAGACTTAAGGACTGTGTTTGCCCTAAGACTTCTTTGCTTTCTTTTGCATTATATCACTGAGTGTGCTGTTCTTTATGTTTTGCTGAAGTAAAGCAGTTTTCATTTACTTACCACATTGTTTTAAGGCTGTTCTTGAAAGACAAAACAGGACATATAAATACAGTTTAATGTATTTAAAAACACAGACAAAGTTAAAAACTTGGCATGATACGAAATGTCCTTTGACCAGAAGCTGGCCACTTGGAGTGCCTCTGGTATGGCTCTAAGAAGGTCCTTCATTATGCATGTGGCACAATATGGGCCAGTTATGGAGAGCGGCCTCATGCCTCTTTGAGGAATGGTGTTGTGGTCCCTCCATCGATCGTTGAGACGGCGTGGCAGGCGGCCCCGTTGGAAGGTCTCCTTGATCCATTCCTCGTTCGCAGGTGGAGGAAAGCCAGCCTCAATCACACAAAGCGCTCCTTGTCGGTGTCAGCTGCTGAATGCGTTACTCTGCTGAAAGCCTGTCAAAGGTCTTTCCAAGCAAACAAGCCAGTGACGATCTATGGCTATTCCACCCATCTGATGTGTTTTCCACTCCCTTCGTTTTTTGGCACCAAAACTTCGATGATTGTCACCATTTATCTGGATGTTGCAACTGTGGGCGGGAAGGTTTTTCTTGGCGCCGCTCATCTGCCCAGGACTTGTCATCTGGCAATTTAGGCTGGTTTACTCAGAAGCCAATTGCCTGGGCTGGGATCCGGTCTGCAACATTCACCAATTACTGACCCAGGAGGAGTATTTTAATGGGATACGGTGCAAATGCTTTGGAGCACATGGAGACCCAATGAGGAATGCTTGCATTGCCCATATTACATAGTTATGTAATGCGCCTTCAACCATGTCTATTTAGCAGTGACTTCCATGCAGTTTTTCGTGAATAGGCCAAACATAATGCATCTCTGCTGGGAGTTGTTAACACTAATTGGATCAAGTCCACCTTAATGGGATATAGTGCAAATGCTTTGGAGCGCATGGAGATGAGGAATGCAATGCATGTGTTGCATTGTCCATATTACATGGTTGTGTCATGTCGTGTCAGTTATGTTTATTTAGTAGCGGTTCCCATACGTTGCATCACAGCGGTTTCTTGTGCAGAAGCCAAAAATAATGCATCTCTGCTGGGAGTTATTAACACTAATTGGATCAAGTCCACCTTAATGGGATATGGTGCAAACGCTTTGGAGCACATGGAGACCCAATGATGAACGAACGCGTGCATTGCATTGCCCATATTACATGGTTGCGCAATGTTGCGTCAGCCATGTTTATTTAGCGGTGAGTCCCATGCATTGTGTTACAGCGGTTTCTCGTGAAAAGGCCAAACATAATGCATCTCCGCTGGGAATTATTAACACTAATTGGATCAGGTCCGCCTCGTCCATTTGTCCTTGCTTTTCGACAATTAAGAGGGATTCGGTTTGCAGCCAAACAAGGCGGCCTAATCTGTGCCTACTCAAAGCTGCATCTCTCTGTGTTTCATAGATTTATTTCTAAATCTATACAATGTTTATGACTGGAGAAGGTTCATTGAACTAATGGGATTTGCTTCTATGTGGTCAACAGGTTGCTTCTGATTGTCGTCTAAAAGTCAGAGAGGTATAAGTTGGCTTTCAAGGTTGGTCAGCTCCTGGTGGTCTAGCTTTCCAATTGTTCCAGATTTCTCATATTTTGGGCCAAGGCCGTATTCATCCAACCTGGGTACCATTCAGACTATACGGTTGCATTATTATATAGCATTATTATTCCACTTCAACTGCCATAACAACATCCTGGATTATTTATTATTGACACAAAGATATAGTATGATACAGCAAATGATATCTATATGCTGGATTTTGTATTATTATTTTATTATGACACAGCAAACAAGATAGATATGCTGGATTTCATATCACAAAATCACAAGTCGAACACTTCCCAAGTGTCTAGGACTGTGTGATGTATTTTCGGATGATGCGCGCAGATTCCAGCAGGGTGGCCTTTTGCAGTTATTATTGTATTATTATTATTATTATTATTATTATTATTTTCAAGGTTCATACTGGAGCACTTTGATATGTGGGGGATATTGCTGTGTGCATTGTTTGGGAAGGTAGCCTCCGCTGGAGGTTTTCCTTTATTCGCAAGCCTTTGACCCCAAGAGAGAATGAAATTTTCCTTGGCACCAATGGGGAAACCTTAGGAGCTTGTTTCTCCATCATTTTTAGGCCTATCAGGATGAAACATGCCTCACTTGCAGGCCACACTTACAACTGAAAGCCTGCCAAGTTTCAGAACGTTTCACCAATCCACTGACTTTTGGGAATTTTTACCATGTATTTTTTAAAAAGTTTTTACCATAACTGCCAAATTACCGAATTTTCCCAAATCCCAAATCGCAATGACACTTTGGATAACCACTCCCCCTGATGACATCAACATAATTAGCACTTTAGCCCAGGTTCCTACAGATCTTATCCATGATTTTATCATGATGTATTGTATGTGTTTTTATAACTTGTTTTATTGTTTGATTTGATTTGTTCTACTGCTTGTTTTTATATTGTCGTGACCGGCTTGGCCCCATGTAAGCCGCCCCGAGTCCCTTCGGGGAGATGAGGCGGGGTATAAGAATAAAATTATTATTATTATTATTATTATTATCGCCAAATGGAATTCTACATACCCCTAATGGAAGAGTATTTTAAACATGAGGAGGCATGGGTTCATACCAAGGGCTACATTCGGATCCCCTCTGTTTCAAATCCTCAGCCTCTCGTCACAAGAGAGAGAAACACAAGGATCTATGACATGGATATCCACGAAGTTCAATTCTGGCATCAATTAATGTCATGATCGGAATAAAAGTTTGGATGGACACCGCCTGGAGAGAAGACCAAAAATCCCAAGGCAAAGCTAAGAAGAGAAACCCTTGGAAAGCCATTTCAGGTTGTCCCTGCTGATAAATCTAGAACTTGAAGGATCTTTTGGGGTCAACTTCCTATGTTTCAGGGGTGGACAAAGCCACGAACAAACCTTTTCTTACTGTTGACGCTTGCTAGATTGACCTTTCTTTCTGGCCGTCAAAGCATCCAGATCTTCTCCCAGGAAACCTCCTGAAGAGACAACTTTCTAGAAGTTGCCATAGACTTCCAGCATCTTATTTTAGGTTTTGGGGGTTCGGTTTTGGCAGCCTGCGTGGCCCCTTTGGTGCCTCAGAGACAGAAAACTGGCCCCCGAACCCATTGCGGTTGCCCAACCAAGCTGTATTCTTTTGCCAAAGCATCCCTCTGACTTGATACTTCTTGACGGTTGGTCTTCATCCAGACTTCAGAGCAGAATTCCTGACTTCCAGCTCTGGATTCATTTCTCAAATGAACAGGGAAAAAAGCCTTTCCTTAATGCCTCCGATGGCTCTGCTTCTCCCAGCATGGATCATCTGACGTTCAAGGTTCTTCGCCACATTCATTCTCTTTGAGAACAAAGCAAGATTGGAGACAGAAAGTTGGACCCAGAACCACGGAGTCAGGGAGCCAAACCTTGCAACTGTGACTCATGTTTCTCTCATATTGTCCAAGTCCCTCATAAACGGTAAGTGTGTATTAATTAGCTGCTGCAAATTGGCTGTAGTAAAAGGAGAAGCACAAGACAGTGTGAATCATTGGGCGGCAAAGCATCTTTATTAGATTAAAACCTCTGAGTTAGACAACGTCCATGCCTTCATATGGAATGAACGAGATGTGTAATATTACTCGTCAAAGAGTCTGGAGATCTCCAGATTCAAAGTGCTGCAGAATATAAACCTTTTGGCCATCTGCTTCTGCCTTCTGGTGGGAAGATAGGGGTGTCCACAACGCTCAAAAACTGTACTGTTTTCGGTTCCATTTTCGGCTGACTCCTCGTTCCGTTTTCCAGGAATTTCCCGAAATCAAGAGAGCGTGCCGTTTTCATTACAGTAAGATTTGCCAATAGAGGCTCATTTCTCCCTCACTTTTAGGCCTGTCAGGATTAAACTTGCCTCACTTGTAGGCCACATTTACAACTGCAAGTGTGACAAGTTTCAGAATGTTTCACCAATCCATTGATTTTGGGGAAATTTTAAAAGTTTTGACTGTAACATTTTAAACATCCTACTGCCGGATGGCAAAGTGTGTTAAAGCGCTGAGCTGCTGACCTTGCAGACCGAAAGGTCCCAGTTCAAATCCCGGGAGCGGCGTGAGTGCCCGTTGTTAGCTCCAGCTTCTGCCAACCTAGCAGTTCGAAAACATGCAAATGTGAGTAGATCAATAGGTACCACTCCGGCGGGAAGGTAATGGCGCTCCATGTCTATGGACAACGCCAGCTCTTTGGCTTAGAAATGGAGATGAGCACCAACCCCCCCAGAGTCAGACATGACTGGACTTAAAGTCATGGGAAACTTTTACCTTTACCTTTTACTGCCGGATTGCCGAATTTTCCCGAATCACCAAATGGAATTCTGCACACCCCCAATGGGAGAGTATTTGAAATGTTGGGAGGCATGGAGTCACACCAAGAGCTACACTCAGATCCTCTCTGTTTCAAATCCTCAGCCTCTCTCCAGCCTCATGTCACAAGAAAAGGATCAGTGAAATGGATATCCATGAAAACTCGCATACTGGCAGAGATTCCCAATCTAGCGGGAAGAATGATTCCCAAAAAATTCTGTTCCCAGACATCTTGGAGAAAGGATATTCAACCTGTGTAAGTTTATTATTGTTTTGAAGGTGTATCCAAGGCATTTCTGCCCGTTGTGATTCCACCCAGAATTGCTTCCAATATCATGACTGCTTTGGACCAAGCGCAGCCTTGCATCTCCCCATGATATTGAGCAGTCTTCCATTGTGTGGTCGATCAGTCAACAAACTGTAGCAAACTTCAGATCTAAAACCCCACAAAGAAAGAAGGCAGAACCTCTGATGAAGATGATGGAAAGGTTCTTCCGGCTGGACCCAAGCTTCTCAACTTGATGTTCACCAGAGCTTGGACCTCTTTCAGCTCCATCTGTCTTTCCCATCCTTCCCATCCACTTGACGCTCTGCTGGAGTCTTCTCAATTCCACTCTCCTTCCTGACTTTCGATACTTTTGGCTACAGAGGTCATGTTAAAAAAATCAAGATGGAGAGAGCTGTTTCCTCATAGCATATTTCTTCAACAGTTTCAAATGAGCTTCCCAAGTTGCAACTTTTGACGGCGCCAGCTCTATGTCACTTTAGGAGGAATGAGAAGGCATTTCCTAGATGGAAGTGGGCAACTGCGATGGGATCTGGGGCCAGTTGTCAGCCTTCAAGAGGTCACGAGGGCTGCCAAAGGATTCCAAAGGAAATGGACCTGGCCAAAACCACATCTCCAGCTGTGAAAAATGTGATTATTTTGATGTTGAAAAATAGGCCTCTTGAGAAGCTTTCAAGGTCTTCCCAAGAAGGGATGTTCTGCCGGTTTTGAAGGCCACAAAACAGCTTTGGTGGACCATGCACGGTCCTCCATTCTTTCTTTGCCCACCTCAAGATGGACTCTACAATATAAGAGTTTCCCATCTGTCAGAAGGGTCATGGCAGTGGTCTTGATAGCTCCTTTGGGGTGGATAAACCAACCTCTCCGGTCTAGGTTTTCTTAGAAAATAACTGGTAAACCTAGACAGCCTCAAGCTCTGGCTCTCGCTGGGTGAAGGAAAGCCACCACTCATGAATTGCATGGCAGGTGTGGAAAGAGCCTTGTCATCAAGCCGTGGAGAGGTCTTTCAGGCATGCAGATAAGAGCGGGAGGGAAGAGCCCTCAAGACGGAAAAGGAGAGCTTTCGGTGCGTTTTCGAGGACGGCTAACTGAGTGCTCATCAATTTATGCTAAAGTGCTTAGAATGAGTCACCCCGGAGACATAAGTAATAGTGGAGGAAGCATTGTGATGGGGAAATATTTTTGTTTCCCTTGACTTACTCTGCTTTCTTCTGCCAACGCAAAACCTTTATACGTTGTCGGCACACACACAAAAAAAACAACCCTTGGAAGATCTTCTTAATGGCAGCTCTGCATTAGCCCTTTCCAGCTGGCAAGCAGCCACTTCTCTGGTAGGAATCAGGCACATATTATTTACAGGGAAGCGTGCAAAATCCCATTTATCCACACATGAGACCTGTATATTGTGTGAGGACAGAGGCAATGCTCCTTTTCAGCCATAGCATCCCAACTGAGGAATGCTTTGGAAGCTTGATAGATGCCAACACAAGAGTCAATGAGAAGTCAAGTAGAAATGTGGCTCTAAGCATCAATGATTCAAATATTGAGTCCCAAAACAACAATGGGGAGATGGATGGATGGAAGGATGGAAGGAAGGAAGGGTTATGTAGCAATGGTTGATGTTATGGGTCTTCCAGTTGACGCTGATGTAAGGATGTTCTTGAGCAGGTTTCTTCAGACTACCAGTGACTTTCCAGGATGGAATAGTAGCTTGAATCCTGGTTGTCTATCATTTTTTTCCAATCCTTGAACTATTCTAGAATCTCCTTTGGTGTTTTGCCTCAAGATCTCTTCAGATAAGATTTTCCATTCTCTGCATCTCCTAGATGGTGGGTTTCCATGACAGAGGAGTCATCCATGGTCCTAATCTAATATTCGTTCCATTCATTTGTTCATTTATTATTGTTTTGAATTCCAATACTCAAAACAATAGGTCATCTCCGTTCATTCTTGGCTACTGTCACAAATCCACTGGTGATTCCCAACCAGAGCAGAACCATTGACTTACTGGGATTCATGTAAGGATTGAACCAGGAGTTCACTCAATCCTTGGTTGATTTTGAACATCAGAAGGAATTTCTTGACACTGAAACTCTACCTACAGAAGGGCTGAGGATTCTGAATGTCTCCTGAAAGAGGCTGAGCAGTTTCTTGCTGTTGAGGAACTTCAACGGACACTGAAGATCTTGCACTGGACAAGAGTTGGACTTGATGGCTTGCTTAGTTCCTTATTTCATCTTCCAACTTGCAGTGTTCCAGTTCCGGACTACAGCTCTCATTACCTCCTAGCTGAAATGACCGTTGTTGGGAGTTGTAGTCCCATAACATGGAAGGACCCAAGTCATAGAAGGTTGATTTGTGGCACAATCACAGTCTTCTGTCCCATCCACTTACCCTTGAAGTTAATAATGGGAGGGAAAGAAAGAAGGAGGAGGAGGAGATAATAGTGTTGGGAAGACCAAAGAGGAGCCGCCGCGAGCCAATTCTGTTGAAAGAACGTGGTGAAATGTCGTATGATGTGCTTGAGACCCATTATGTTACTTTCCTTGGCAGCCAGCGGGCTTGGGTATTATAACCACAGCCTCATAAAAGGCAACTGTGAGGTTTGGAAGAAGGACCTTGTTTATTAACGTAAGGCCGCTCCCCCCTCCTCTGCCCTCCCGTCACGCCGGGCCCCCTTCTTCTAAGAGAAAAGGCTGCTAATGACTTTCACACAAGGCCTTGATTGAGGGTTGTTGATGTGCTTTTGTCGAAGGAGGCCGAGCGTGCCAAACAAAAAAGCTCAGTTGTGTGATGCCAGGAGGCTCTGAGTCGGTCGTTTTCTGGGGAAGGAAGTCTTGCTTTTGGACTCAGCAGTTGCCTGGGATACAGCTGGTTATGGACAACCTGCCTTATGAAGCTGTTGTGACCACCACCACCACCCCCAACTTGGAGATTAGCCCCACTGCTTTCCCTGGGATTTCCCAACACTGGGGGCTGTGGGTTCGACAGGCTCCCGTCGTCAATGTTTCCTGGGAGTCTTTGCAAAATGTCTCAATTCCGCCTCCCGAAAATGGGTTGTAGCCTAGATAGGGTGGAATCTTCTTGTATTCTTCGAGAATCTCGAATGTTTTTCCACCAACGTGTGACATCGCAAGTTTGTATTTAATTGGGTTTACATAATTTCAGAGCAGAGTACTGAATTGATTGCAGAAAGGTGAGTCAACACAAGAGTCGATGCCATTGACTCAAAGTGTCTAATTGAGATTAACAATGGGATTTTGGCCATCATGTTTGCTCGGATCTTTGGAACAGAATCTATTATGGTAGTCATAATGGCCACTTGGAGTAAAACCTGGTGTACAGAGTGCTTAAATGATGGAGATACCAAACTTTTCTTTTCCGAACTAACCTTTCTCTCTCCATATGGACTGTTGAATAGTTAAGTAAGAGGAGTCAGAGATCGGATGGGAGCCAGTGTTAGAATCAGGGCAATATGTTCTGTGTCTGGAAAATGGGCCTTTTAAGGAATGGACTTGGTTATGACCAGAGGAAAAGAAGGCTGAAAGGAAATCTGATCGCCATCTTTAAATATCTGAGAGGTTGTCATCACATCAAAAACGGAGTAGGGTTGTTTTCTGCTGCGGCAGAAGGTGGGACCTAAACCAATGGAGTCAAATTACGACGCTGAAGGATCTGGCTGAATGTTAGGAAGGACTTCCTGGAGATAGGAGCTGTTTTTACTGTGGAATGGACTACTTCAGAAGGTGGTAGACTCTTTTCCATCTCCATCTCCTTCTTCTCCATCTCCTTCTTCTCCATCTCCATCTCGTTCTTCTCAATCTCCATCTCCATCTCCTTCTTCTCCATCTCCTTCTTCTCAATCTCCATCTCGTTCTTCTCAATCTCCATCTCGTTCTTCTCAATCTCCATCTCCATCTCCTTCTTCTCAATCTCCATCTCCATCTTCTTCTTCTCAATCATCTCCATCTCCTCCTTCTCCATCCCCATCCCTTTCTTCTGATGTTTTAAATCAGAGATAGCATGGTCATATCTCAGGGATGCTTTAGTAGCTGATTCCTACAGGACAGGGATTTGGATTAGATAGTCCTTGGGGTTCCTTCCCATTTGAGGACTCTCATTGGGCCATAGGAGTCCATACGCTGTTAACCCCCATTTAGTTACTCACCGGACATGGACGTTTCATCTTGGTTGTAGCTTTGTTGTTAGTTTCTCTACATCAGCTTCCATTTATGGTGATTCTGTGTACCAATGGGTCCGACCAAATGGGGTCACATCATGCTGTTCCCAAAAGAGCTGCCTTCATTCTCCATTTGCTCCCAATGGAGAACTGAACTGGGCCACATCTCTCTCTGGGCTCTTGTCCCTTGATCAGCTGTTGCAGAAGGAGGCATCTGAGCCAGTGAAACTTCTATGAGAGTCTACACCTGCTCCCATTTCTGCATTTATGCAACTGCTGAAGGTACGAGGGCACTCTCCTGTCATGTATGCTTTTTTTTAGTGTTGCATAACATAAAACATTCCAAGCAATCAATTAATTCACTTTTCCAAGAAGGGTCGAGATAGGAATCAACAAGTGGGTCAACCTCCATGACGTTTGCAACCATAGAAACCATTTAGTTGGATAATCACATCCCTCCATAAATTGAGAGGCGCTCTGGAAAGAGACATTAGGTTGCATAATCCAATTTGGTATCTGGAATAAAGTGGGGAGCCAAATTCAATTAGCTCCCCACCATTACTACCCTTTTTTAATATCCTCTCCTGTCTTTTGCTTACTGACAACCTATATTGGTTGGGAAGGAACTGGATCTTCTCTCTGTTTCATGGCTGCTCTTCTCACAACTATTTCAAGTTGTAAACATGATCAGTGAGGAGTATCTCTAAAGCGAAGAAGAAGAAGAGGAAGAAGAAGAAGAAGAAGAAGAATTGCTCAAGAAAATAGTTTGATGAAGTGTGTTGTTCTCTACTGGAGTTCATGGTTTGTTGTTGTTGTTGTTGGCCTTCAAGTTGACCTCAGCCTTTGGTGACTCTATTAGAAGTCATAACCCGAAGTTTTATCCATAGTGGTTGATGTTTGTATTATTACTTCACTTGTTTGGTCATTATATGTTTTATTGTATGCTATGTTTTAATTGATTATTTTATTTGATGGTTGTATCTTTGTTTTTAGCTTATTGATAAGTGTTTTAAACTGCTATTCTTTGTCTCTGTTTGGGCTGCGCCCCATGTAAGCCATCCCGAGTCCCTTCCGGGAGATGGTGGCAGGATAGAAAAATAAAGTATTATTATTATTATTATGATAAGTATGACACAGCAAACAAGATAGGTATGCTGGATTTCGTTTCACAAAATCACAAGTCGAACACTTCCCAAGTGTCTAGGACTGGGTGATGTATTTTCGGATGATGCAAGCAGATCCCAGTCGGGTGGCCTTTTGCAGCTGGCAGATCGTAATTTTGTCAATGTCTATTGTTTCCAAATGCCAGCTGAGATCTTTTGGCACGTCACCCAGTGTGCCGATCACCACTGGGACCACCTGCACTGGTATCTGCCAGAGTCTTTGGAGTTCAATCTTGAGGTCCTGATAGCGGCTGAGTTTTTCCTGTTGTTTTTTGTCAATGTGACTGTCACCTGGGACGGCAACATCAATGATCCAAATCTTTTACTTTTCCACAACTGTGATGTCTGGTGTGTTGTGTTCCAGAACTTTGTCAGTCTGGATTTGGAAGTCCCACAGTATCTTTGCATGTTCATTTTCCAATACTTTTGCAGGTTTGTGATCCCACCAGTTCTTTGCTGCTGGGAGGTGGTACTTGAGGCATAAGTTCCAATGAATCATTTGGGCCACAGAGTTGTGCCTCTGTTTGTAGTCTGTCTGTGCGATTTTCTTACAGCAGCTGAGGATATGGTCCATGGTTTCGTCGGTTTCCTTGCACAGTCTGCATTTTGGGTCATCAGCTGATTTTTCGATCTTGGCCTGAATTGCCTTTGTCCTGATGTCTTGCTCCTGGGCTGCAAGGATCAGGCCTTCTGTCTCCTTCTTCAGGGTCCCATTCGTGAGCCAAAGCCAGGTCTTCTCCTTGTCAGCTTTTCCTTCAATTATTATTATTATTATTATTATTATTATTATTATTATTATTATTATTATTGCTCCACAAACAGTAGCCTGCAACTGAGTCTTCAACCGGGGACGCTTGGCCTTTGCTTTCCTTCCTTCCTTCCTTCCTTCCTTCCTTCCTTCCTTCCTTCCTTCCTTCCTTCCTCTCTTTCTTTCCATTCCTCTGGAAGGTATTTTTCCGCCTCAGCTGCTACTGTGGATGTTTCATGTTTATAGGAAAATAGGCTGTTAAAAATAATGGAGAGTTTGTCCGCAGCCGCGCTTTGCTTTATCCGGAGGAGCAACGCTCTGCCACCATCTGCCCAGGAAAAGGCTGCAGATGCCGTAGAAATGAAGTGTTAATCCGTCTGCACAGCAGCCTCCCAGTTTATAGATTTATCGCTCGTTTCCCCTTCATTCCGGCTCCACTTGGCTCCTTGCTCTCTTGGAGTCGGCACCTCTTTCCAGGGATCCGTTCCTCCTTTTCTTCGGGCTCTGTTCTTTCTTTCCTCCTTGAACTCTGCCCTTTTTCTCTCTCTCCGGAGAAATTCCCTCCTGCCTTCTTTCTCTCTTGCCTCCTTTCACTTCACTTTCTTTTCATTTTAAAAAAAAGATTGATAATACCCTAGTTTCCCTTATGAAACAAACTCAAAGCAGACTCCACTCTTCCGCAAATCCATTTTATGGAAAAGGGTGGGATGAGACCATTCATCATGGCATGAGCATGGCAGGAGCTTTACCTTGGCCAAAAAAAACCCCCAAACTTAATAGGTTTTGGGTCCGTTCTTGGATGCATCACCCTTTCTTAAAGAATCCCTTGAACGCCCCCCAAAAACATACTTTGAAGTTGGATTTCATCTATTTATATATAAGTCAAAGTGGAAAGTGGGGGAATGGGGAAACGTTCATGGGTTCAAGATCAACGGGAAGGACTTTGATGCCTCAGTTGATGGACTGTTTGGTTTACGGAGCCAGCGGTGTGGTGCCGTGCAAAAGGCTAACACAACCCATATGCTGAGAAGGGAACAGCCAACCCTAGAAGTCATCTGTCTCTGTTCTGCGCACATTGGGCCAAGACTCAAGTATTGCTTGAAGTTCTGGTCATTGATAAATGAGAAGGCGATCATAGGGTTGGAAAGACCTGGAGCCCGCTCCTTCCAGAAGGAGTGAACCTCTTGAACCCAAAGGCATTCGGATTCAAAGAATGTGCCCATCCGCCTCAGAGAAAAAGAAACTTTCTCTAGGAAAACTCGAGTCGGGGTTGACTAGAAGGCAATGTCAACAGAAGAACATCCTGCTTCCAGTTAGTGAGCTCTCATTCAGGAGACTGTGATTCCGGCAGGGTTCGGATTCGAAGGCTTTCGGGGAAATCTTGGAGATGGGTCCCAAATCTAAACAGGGAATTCGTTTCAGTTTCATGTAATAATAATAATATTATAATAATTTTATTTTTATACCCCTGAAGGGACTCGGGGCGGCTTACATGGGGCCAAGCCCAGTCATCAACAATATAAAAACAAGCAATAAAACAAGTCAAATAACAATAAAACCAGTCATAAAAAATCACATACAAAACATAATGATAAAATCCTGGATAAGATCCAGAGGAAGCTGGGACAAAAGTGCTAGTTATGTCGGTATCATCAGGGAGGGGTGGTTATCCAAATTGTCATTGTACGTCTAATGCATGTAGCCTGAAGGTCATGTTATATCAGGCTTGGGAAAACTCAGCCCACCAGGCATTTTGGACTCCAACTCCCACAATCCCTCACAGCCTGTCTAAAACACAGTGTGTGTGTGTGTGTATCGAACTATCGGAAACAAAGGTGCCACTATCTCAGCCACATGGGGAGACAGTTTTGGATTCCAGGCTATTTTAGATTTTAGATTTCCTGTATCCATTGCTATCCCTTAGTGGGAGAAAGGAGGGAAATAAAGGACGAAAGGGAGAAAGAAAGAGAGAGAGAAAAAGAAAGAGTGAGTAAGTAAGTCAGTAACTTTATTTTTCTATCCCGCCACCATCTCCCGACAGGGACTCGGGGTGGCTAACACGGGTAAAAAGCCCAAAACAAAACAAATACAATAATTAAGACATATTACAATAAACAAAACACAATAAAATCAACAATATAAAAACAATACATTACATAAATCATAAAAACGCATTAAAAGCATAAAACGAGAAAACCAAATTACGATGGCATGAACCACCAGGTTGATGGAAGGGGATGGTGTGGCGGGGACGTTTGAACTAAAGTGCAATAGTGTTTTGGGGCAAACGACAAGATGGAAACATTTCTTGACCATTTAATGGGGATGGACGTCCGGTTAATTACAGAGAACAGTGTGTAAGAGATATATTAATTTAAGTTTGGACATGGGGGCTAAATTATTCAAAAGCGCAGCGAAAAAACCAAGTTTTTAATTGCTTTTTTAAAAGATATAAGAGTGGGAGCATTTCTTGCTGTTTCTCAACCTGTGTTGTTGTTGTTTTTCCGCATGCCTCCAGGTAAACAGAAGTACCTCTGCGCCAGCCGCAACGACTGCACCATCGACAAGTTCCGGCGGAAAAACTGCCCTTCCTGCCGCCTGAGGAAATGCTACGAAGCAGGGATGACCCTGGGAGGTAAGCGCATGGGCCCCACGGGAGGAATATGTGGTTCCGGGGAGTTGCAGCACTCGGGTCGCCAGATAACTTGCGCCTGGCGGCAGCTCTACACAAAAAATGTAATATAGATATTAGGGTTGTGCAAAATTGTCGTTACTCTTCATATTTCATATCCAATTCGTAAAATTTGTGCATCCGCGCCGTGGGCCTCTCCAAGCGCCTGGAGTTTGCCGGGAGGAAAAAGTTTGCGCGGGTCGAGTCTCATCCCTCCCGGCAAGACTAGAAAAGCAGCAACGCGCAGCAGGCCTTTCCAAGCACCATGCACCCAGGCGTTGGATAATCCGGAGTATCGGATAAGCGGGAGTCGGATAAGCAGAACGGTTATATTTATATATTTTCATGTATGGTGGGAATGAACCCCCTGCGGAAGAGTTTCTGGAATAATATATTTAAGGAAATGGTTGACGTTATAGGACTAAACATCACCGCAGGTGCCAAGTTCGCATTACCAATGGATACCACATTTAGAAATGGGAAAGGAAAGAGATGGTGATTATTTTACTCACAGTGGCGAGGCTGACCATTGCAAGGAATTGGAAGATAGTGACCAGTCTCACGCTGGGAGCATAGGACGGGGAGGCCTGCTGTTCCTGAGTCATGCCTCCAATGCGACCGGGGCCGAGGCCTCAGCTGTTGCCGCCCATTAAGCGAGTGCCCTTCTTCGGTGGGATTTTGGCGAGTGGAGTCATGAAACCAAACCCGGTGGGCCGCGAGGAAGGGTCAGCGCAGGGCTCTCCCCTGGGGGCACTTGGCCATGTGAGGGTGGCATGCCAACCTGTAATCGAGGCAAAAGGCTTCCTGGCTTCCTCAACCATATTTTTTTTAATTTGAATTTTTATTATTATTATTCAAACACAAAAAGGAAAACAGCGATACACTTTGACAAGCAGATCACACGACATACAGCGACAGTAACAAACACAGTAGCCCAGGGGTCCTCAATGTTTTTAAGTGACGGGCTGGTTCATGGTCCCTCAGACTGTCGGGGGGGGGGGCTATGATGAAATAGTCCGAAATTAGGATCATTGTTGTTATTGTTGTGTGCCTTCAAGTCATTTCAGACTTAGGTCAACCCTAAGTCTAAATTTTAGGACGGGGGCCAGGTAAATGACTTTGGAGGGCCTTAATTTGGGGACTCCTGATCTAGATGATCTCAAGATCATAGGTAAGCAAAGAGAACCCCAAATACCATCTAGATGGTCTCATAAGCCCATAGGTAAGGAAAGAGACCTCCAAGGACCAGGTAGACTTAGGTCAGCCCTAAGTCTAAAGTTTTGGACAGAGGCCAGGTAGATGACCTTGGAGGGCCTTAGTCTGGGGACCCCTGCAGTACATAATGCATTCCCTCCATCCCTGCACCCGTGAACCCACCGCCGTGGACTTCCATCCCTGCTCACTATGATATCTATATCTGATAATTCCTGAAGTTCCTGGGTAGGGAAAAGAACTCTTGTCTGTTGGAGACCAGTGTGACTCTTGTAATTAATCACCTTTGTTAGCATTAAATGGCCTTCTCGGCCTCACATCCTGGCCTGGAGGAATCCTTTGTTCAGAGTCGTTAGCTGCCCCTGATTGATTCATGCCTTTCCCCCCACCCACAGATATATAAACCTTCCTTACTTAGTTTCTCCACACCTCACAACCTTTGAGGATGCCTGCCATAGATGTGGGTGAACGTCAGGAGAGAATGCTTCTGGAACATGGCCATACAGCCCGGAAAACACGCAACAACCCTGTGATCCCGGCCATGAAAGCCTTCGACAACACAACTCCCTGGACGCGAGCCCAAAAGGCCCGTCTGCCCGAAATGCCCTTTGCCTCTTTCCTCTCCTCTTGTCCGAGCCAACCCAAGCGCCCTCCCTCTGTTCGGAGGCCAATCCATAAAACATAGTTAATTATTTAACTCGTTAAACATGATTTTAAAAAAAAACCTCTTTGGAAAAACCGACAGAGGTTGAGCCAAGAGGTGGCTCTCGCCGTCCCTTTTGAATCCAAGAAGGCAAAGGAATACGAATGGGGAATAACACTGGCCGAGAATATTCATCGCGGCCAAGGTTACTAACTCTATGAAACCCTCGTTATAAGAAATGCAAGAAAATTAGGCTCTCAGAGAATTGAGTGTGCCGGTGTGCCTTTCCAGGGAGCCTCAGTTTACGTAGGATGAGCGTTGGACACTCCTAACGCAACGTGGACATGCCGAGGACACTCAAGTCCTGGGTCAAATTCCAGCCACTATTTTATAGAAGACCTGACTATTTTAATGTTTCAAGCCCGACCCAAAGATCATCAGAAAACAGCACAACTCCCAAATGTCGAAGTCTATCTTCCCCAAACTCCACCAGTGTTCACATTTGGGCATATTGAGTATCCGTGCCAAGTTTGGTCCAGATCCATCGTTGTTTGAGTCCACAGTGCTCTCTGGATGTAGGTGAACTACAACTCCCAAACTCACGGTGAATGCCCAGCACACCCTTCCAGTATTTCCTGTTGGTCATGGGAGTTCTGTGTGCCACGTTTGGTTCAATTCCACCCTTGGTGGAGTTCAGAATGCCCTTTGATTGTAGGTGAACTATAAATCCCAGCAACTACAACTCCCAAATGCCAAGGGCACAATGGGAACGTCTTTGGTGCAAGCTCAAATTAATGGTGCTTATGCAGGAAAGGTTCTTGCAAGATTATACCAATTCTCTACACTCAATGGTATAGACTTTAATTATAAAGCTAATATCCATGAGTTTATTCATCTTTAAAAGTCCAGGACTGTGAACTATACTGTGTCTTGGGTTAAAATACAAAACATTTTTTTGTTCTTGTCGTTGTTGATAAACTCACCTGGAAAAACTTTTTTAAAAATAAATCCCTTGATTTTGAAAACAACAGTGAATACAAGGAAAAAACGTTTGTGCTCAGATAATAATCTTCAAATTCTTCCCCCAAAAAAACCTGCTTTGGTCTTACTTGGGCCTATAAAAACCCAATAAAAAGCTACATTGATTCAACTCATACAGTAGAGTCTCACTTATCCAAAGTTCTGGATTATCCAAGGCATTTTTGTAGTCAATGTTTTCCAGGTTCTTTTATTGAAAGACATAGATTGGATGACTATGTCTTTTATGGCCAAATTTGGTGTGATTTAGTTCAGTGGTTTTGTTGTTTACTCAGTCCTACAAACGTACATTACACACACACACATACACACACACACAGTAGAGTCTCACTTATCCAAGACTCGCTTATCCAAGGTTCTGGATTATCCAAGCCATTTTTGTAGTCAATGTTTTCAATATATCATGATATTTTGGTGCTAAATTCGTAAATACAGTAATTACAACATAACATTACTGCGTATTGAACTACTTTTTCTGTCAAGTTTGTTGCATAACATGATGTTTTGGTGCTTAATTTGTAAAATCATAACCTATTTTGATGTTTAATAGGCTTTTCCTTAATCCCTCATTATCCGAGATACTTGCTTATCCAAGCTTCTGCCGGCCCATTTAGCTTGGATAAGTGAGACTCTACTGTACAAGGAAAAAATGTTTGTGTTCAGATAAAAATCCCCAAAAAAACCTTGCTTTTGTCTTACTTGGGCCTATAAAAACCCAATGAAAAATCTACACTGATTCAACTCATACTTGATTTTAAATGGTTCTTTGACTTTACTTGCTGCATTATCATCATTCAAAACCAGAGCTGGTTTGGTGGAACCGGAAAAGCAGCCGAGAGATTTTGATGCCGGAAAAGAGCCCCAAATGGTGTGCACCCCAAAACAGCCCCTGAGCCGGAGAAAGGAGCCCCGAACACCCGCTCATACGGAAGGCATGCCGGGCTCTTCTTCCTTCTTGCGTTCCCCCCTCTTTTCATCTTTAATGGAGCCTCACTCGAGCTCCACGCATCTGCCCAAACCTGGGGGTTAATTGGCTCGTTTTGCACTTTCTCGGAGAGTCAGAGAGCGGGGACGGGGCCTGCAACGGAGCGCCAGGGCCTGCGTCTGAATTATGCACCCGCTCGGAATATTAAAAGCGCAGCCTATGCCCTCCTGGCTTTTCTCTCTCTCTCTCTCTCGGCGGCAGCAGCGCTGAATCACTCCTTCTGGAGCGGGTTTCCTCCAGCTGTCAACGGGAATCTGCTGGTATTGGTTTCTCCTCTGAGACGAAGCCGGTGATCCTAAACATAGCTGCCCAGGAGCCGGCCCCGTTGGGCTCCCGCCGGGTCAGGCTCCGCTGCCTTTTCTTTTCAGGAACACGGCCGCTTGGAGCGGATCCCAACCGCGGCACGGCGATAATCCCACTTAACGTTACCACTTCTGCTGCATCAATATTGACTCTGAAAGATGTGTAACGTGGCTTCTGGCAATGGCAAGGCCGGCCTTTGAAAACGCCCAGCAGTGTTCCCTTGCATCTGCACTCTGGACATAGTGCAACCTGGCCGCTCCTCAATGCTAAGGAATGCTGGGATTTGTAGTTTAGTGAAGCCCCGGCACTTCTGGTCAGAGAAGGCCGAAAGAGCGTGTCAAAAGTACAACTCCCACAGCCTTGAACCATAGCACTTGAAATATACGTTAGTGTCAAAACTACAACTCCCACAGCATTGAGCCATAGCACTTGAAGTGTACATTAGTGTCAAAACTACAACTCCCACAACATTGAACCATAGCACTTTCGTTAGTGTCAAAACTACAACTCCCACAGTGTTGAATCATAGCACTTGAAGTGTACATTAGTGTCAAAACTACAACTCCCACAGCATTGAACCGTAGCACTTGAGATGTACGTTAGTGTCAAAACTACAACTCCCACAGCATTGGATGTGTATTACTCCCCTTGGACAGAAGATCCCTGGCAGAAAGGAAGAATACGATCTTGTAGAGGAAGAGGGACCCATCAATCACTTGGAGTGGCTACGTTTAGAGTGACAGCAATAAATAACAAGGAAGCTCTTTGGGGATGATTTCAGTGGATCAAGTTTTAACTGAGCCGTGTTATTATCCCTACCCGCAGATTGTACAAGGATCATACATGAAGCCGTGTAGATCGGTTCCATATTATGGACGTCGTTCTGCTTGTGATGCTGCACATTTCTGGTCTTCATGTGTGGTAAATGTTTAAAGTTGTGCACTCCTGGCCTGTGACAGTCATAATAAAATCCCTTCCTTCTTGTGCCGGATCCAATTGGACTCCCCCAGAAGTCCATTTCGGTTGACCAAAAGTGGCGTTGCGTCACTTCCTGTGGTTTTTCCGGGAGCGTAACTCTTTAAGTATTTGTGTCCGAAAGGAAGTTGTAAAATGTATTCTTGGCACGGTGAGAGGTCACTGGGAGGCACAAGAACTATGGTGTGTTTCCAATCACTAGAGAAGCAACGGTCACTTGGCCAACCAGACTTGTGAAGCCTGTCTCCGAGAGAAGTGTGCATTCCTACTCTGGGCATGTTTTGATGCTCAACACACACCCCAGTCTTAATTTTTTTGTCGCCTTCCGTGGCTGCCAAGGCCCCGAAGCTTGCAGATGGTTCTGCAGCTGGCACCCCTAATCTCCCAGCTGTTGCACTCTGCCCATGTTCATCTGGCCGTCATCCGGACCCGCATAGGGATCAGGGAAGGAACATGGAAACCCGCTCTGGGCATTTTGGAGAGCTCAAAAACATGCTCCTCCGCCCTCCCTCCTTCTACGAAAGGCCTTGCTTGTGCTATGTGTCTCGGCTTGAGTGCTGCACTTCCACTCGGCGCGCGGGGAAGGGACAGGCATCAGATACGGCCGCGGCGACGGGCAGAGCATTTCCCATAATTGCCTGGAATTAATGGATAAACGCACCCAAATTACCCAAATGGATACTCCGCCAAGGCCGATGTGGACGCCGTTTGGAACATCATGTGGGAGGAGGATTTGAGGGAGGAGGGGAAGGTGAGGCCGGCTCGACGGTGCTTGAACGTTGGCACAAGGCTTTGGCTGCAGCTGCGGAGCCGAGTCTTGGCTCTGCCCGGTCACCCTGCTCCTCCTCGGCTTTATTCACAGGCAGCTGTTGGTTGTGACACGGAGAACCAACAAGGAAGCCTTTGCCCTCCCATCCCTGCTCCTCCTCAGTTCAGTTTTGGGAGCAAAGGAGCAAAGGAGCTAGAACTTCTTCAACCCTCCTCCTGGGTTGGATCGCCCAGCAGGACTTTGTTGGTTGCCCTCCAGAACCGGAGCAGAGTTGAGAAATGCAAGTGTCAGAATCCCTCCTTGCAAACGGGCCCAGATGAGCCCCAGAGGCCTTGGCGGGACTCCCGCAATGTTTCCAAAGCCTCTGTTGGCTTTTGGAGAATTGGGCCCACGAACAAGAACGTTTTTCCATCTCTTCCAGGCCTTTTTCGCTTGGAGTGCACCCTCCCCTTCCCACCACAGAAGGATCTGCAGCCCATTCGTGGCCAAGATGTGCCAAAGGGCCACCCTATGCTCAGGTATCCGGTAAACGCTGGACCAGAGTCCGAGACCTGATACTCCCTGGAAGCAGAGGGGCTTGGACTGGCCCTGGGCGCTCATGTTCCGCTGGCTCAGGTGATTCGGGAAATGTTGGGGAGCCTGTCCAAAATCCTCTTTTTGCATCTCTTTCAGAACACAATGCTCCCAACAGGCATAGGCATAGACGTCTCTCTGAATTTTGATCCTTTCTTTTCAGGCACATATTTAATGTCGGACTATGGCTGCCCAGCCTTGTGGTATTGCAGATTCTTCAGAATAAGAAAAACAATGCTGTTGTATTCCTTGGTGGATTTGCTGGCACCTCCGATTGTGCATCAGCCAGGCTTTTGTGATCAGAGCTAAGAAACCGATTCCCTGACGTTTTCATGCTCGGACATGAGCACAATCGATCGCAACCGTGTTTTGCCCGAGGCAGGAAAAAAAGAAAGATATTCAAGCATCCCACATTGTTGCAGAGAAGATTAAAATCTGAGTCCTTTGCATGCATGCATGTCTCGTTTTTCTGTGCAGAAAAGAAATTTCATTTGCAGGAAAATTGTATTTTCACTACAGGAAAAGCAATTCTCTTTGCAAGGCAAAAATAAAATGGACTGATTCAGAAGGTGGTAGACTCTCAGTCTTTGGAGGCCTTCAAACAGTCATTGGATGGCATTTTTCAGGAATGCCTTCCTGTGTGGCTGAAGGGGTCTGAACTAGAAGACCCTTTGGGTCCCCTTCTGTATCTATTGCATTATGGAGGTCCTCTGAAAGACGGTGGGCTCTCCTTTGGAGGTCTTCAAACAGCCATTGGATGCCATCTTTCAGGAGTGTACTGTGATCTGATCCTGAATGATAAAATAACATTGGACTAGAAGGCTCCTTGAAGCCCTTTCCAATGGTATTACCCTTCAGCCGTTTAGGGCTTTAAAGGTAATGAGCAGCACTTTGTATTTAGCCCGGAAGGCCCTCTCTCCCTCTCGTTCCCACCAGCCCTACTTGAGATGGGGGTGGGACCGAGAGCAGGGACTCATCCACTGACCGAAGTGCCCAGGCTGGTTTGCAAGAGCAGATGCGATTGGTCAAGTAGCCTGGACCCAAGCCATTTAGGGCTTTAAAGGTAATGACCAGCACTTCGTATTTAGCCTGGAAGGCCCTCTCTCCCTCTCGTTCCCACCAGCCGTACTTGAGATGGGGGTGGGACCGAGAGCAGAGCCACCTCCGCTGACCGAAGTGCCCAGGCTGGTTTGCAAGAGGAGATGGGATCGGTCAAGTAGTCTGGACCTGAGCCATTTAGGGCTTTAAAGGTAATGACCAGCACTTCGTATTTAGCCCAGAAGCAGACTGGATTCAATGGAGCTGCCGTAGCCTGGGAATGGATCTCTCCCTGTACGGAGTTCCTGTTAGGAGGAAGAGAAGACAGGAAGGAAGCCATTGTGTCTTGTGTCCAAGTGAAAGGCGATGCGGTGGGACCCAGTTAAGAGAGGCCCCAAATGGCCACAGAGGAATTATCGCATTCTGACTTGGCTCCCGTTCACAGCGAGCACTTGATCTGTTCTTGGTGGAGTCTTGCTGTGTCCTTCACAGATGAGTCAGGGCTTTCTCTACCAATACTCCCAGCCCAGAGGGGTCACTTAATGTCACGGGACTTCCGAGGGCCCCCCATCCACCCACCCACCCCAATATTTCCCTTTCTTTGGAAATGTATTATTATTATTATTACTCATTTCCATGCAGATGAAAAGAGCCAGCCCTCTCGAAATGAATGCGGAGCCCTCCTCCTGGGACAGGGGCTCGGTGGCGTTCGGTCGTGCTATTTATATATTTGTGAGTCACCTTCCTATTTAGAATTAAATCTTGGCACCAGGTTTTCACCCACAATGACTATGTTGAGGAGTGCAGGAGGTCAGGATCATAGAAAGATAGAGTTGGAAGTGTTGTGGTAATCTCAGAGCGGTTAGACACAATTTAACCCTCCCTGGGGCAAATTCCACCAAAACGCAGCAGAGTAGCAAAAGCAAAACTTTCAAATGCAGCAGTTACTTACACGGGGCGAGCAAAGAGAAGCCTTTGACCATTTAGGATTGCAATGGACTGCAGAAGTCTCAATAAAAGTTCAAAAAGTATTTATTCAGGTAAAAAGAACTCCATTGTAGATAGAACGGCTTGGGAGCTGTCTAGTCTACTCTAGACTGGTTTCTAAGGAAAAATAAGAAAGGAAAAATAACAAACATCTAAATAGTTACATCTTGCCAGGAGAGATGGCAGGACGTGTTGTTAGCTTGAAGAACAAAGGGAAGAAGAGTGAGCCAAAATGGTTCCAACCTCATGGTCCAGTTTATTGGGGCCATAAAAGACATTCTGACCAATGGGAAGTTAGTGTCTTTAAAGATTCACTTTTCTACTAACTTCAAAGTAAGGGATGTGACGTACACAGGATAGAGTGAAACACATTAAAGCCTGTCTAGGCATGCTTTGGAAACTCTATCATCTATCTAACTACATCTAGACTTGAGTAGTCCAGGATGATTCCCAACAGGAAGAGACCTGGTGGGCCATCCAGTCCTGCCAAGAAGCAGGAAAATCGCATTCAAAGCACCCCTGACAGATGGCCATCCAGACTGTTTCAAAGCCTCCAAAGAAGGAGCCTCTGGACAGAGAGTTCCACTGCTGAACAGCTCTCAAAGTGAGTTAGGACACACTGTCCTTCCTCTGAATGGACTTCTCGGTGATGCCCTATTGTGAGTTGGACGTGGCTGGGTGATATTGCTATCACAAATGGTTAAAGATAGGGGCTGAAATTCATGAAAAGGAACATTTGGACACACTTGGGCACCCAGCGTGGACTGATGTCAGCTAGATAGTATACGCTTGTATACTTTCCCTTAGTCACTAAAAATACATAACATTAAATTTAATATGCAGGGACATTCGGGATAATAGCAAGGATGGTGGAGCTCTGGGGATTCCTTGGTTTTGTACAACACTTGTCTCGGAAAAATCTTTTGTCTTAAACCAGATTATTTGGTTTCACGGTTGCGTTTCATCGTTGTTGCTTTCAGGAAGCGTCCCTTCCTTTAGTGCAACGCTCAGTTCGAAAAGCCCTTTCCTTTGCTTGGTGCTTTCTCGAAAACGTTTCTTTGCCTGCAGCTCGGACCTTCCTTGAATTATTCTCTCTTAACAGAAAACCAGCCTTTCCCATTATCAGCTCCTTTTGGAAGCTGCTCCTTGGGCTTTTGTTTGCCTTCCCCGAGTAGCCATTGTGGGTTGTTTTTTTAAAAAAAATTAGGCCTCGTTTTCAAGTTGGAAAGAGAAATAACACAGAGATCCATATGGCAAATAATCAGGTTTGCACTCCGTTTCGCCCCGGAAGGTCTTTACGTTTTCAGTCCTGTTCTTTTCAGAGCCGTTGTCGATGAATCATGTACGGCAACTCTGGATTTCCATTGGATGTTGCTATGGGGGGAATTAGGATGTATCCCGGAGCCAAATGGCCAAACTGGCCAGTAATGGCGGGGGGGGGGGGGGGGTGGAAATAGTCGGACAGCTGGTGGAAAAAGAGTCGCCGGTTCGGCCAACTCAACGCAATGGCAACGAAGGAGGCTGGCAATGGAGGCCAAATGCAGGCTGAGAGGAGTTGTGGCAGCTGGTAGGCGCACAAGCGCAAGATCGTTTCAACATGTTCTTTGTTGTGGGCGGTCTATTAGAGGGTAGCGGGCCCTCTGGAATATTCCCAAGGGGGCCGTCAATGGGAAAAGGTCCTCCGGTCTCCTGGCTTCTGCCTTGGGTTTCCTGGAATCATGCGCCCCCTGTTGGCCTCCCGAAACACATCCGTGCTCCTGGCTCAGAGGAAGGGCTGAACCCCTTGCGACCCTGGCTTTGCGAAGTTTAGGTGTTTCCAATGGAGGGGAGAGTAGTAAACAAGAGGCTCTCTTGCTCGCCGGGTGTGTTGGAGACCCCGCCGAAGGAGCAGAGGAGCCAAAGCAATGGAGTTGTTTTTCCCCTTGCGCCTCGCTCCGGGATTAGCCTGCAAGGTCTGCCGACGGATAGGGTTTCACCAGATGCCAGATGGGAGTCCAGCCGCTCCCTCCACCACAGTTTCCCCTGAAGCTGCCTCGCACGCGGCCCGTGTTAAGGTGGAAAACGTACATCCTCAGGTGTTCCAATGAATGGGCTCTATGCCTGCAAAACATGGACGGTCTACAGATGTCACACCAAACTCCTGGAGCGTTTCCATCAGCGTTGCCTCAGGAAAATCCTGCAAATCTCTTGGGAAGACAGGCGGACAAATGTCAGCACGCTTGAGGAAGCAAAGACCACCAGCATTGAAGCGATGCTCCTACGCCATCAACTTAATGGTGTCACATTAGAAAACGTTGACCATTTCCGCTCCCTTGGCAGCCACCTCTCCACAAAAGTCAACATCGACACTGAAATACAACACCGCCTGAGCTCTGCAAGTGCAGCATTTTTCCGTATGAAGCAGAGAGTGTTTAATGACCGGGACATCCGTAGAGAGGTGCTTGTTTACAAAGCCATTCCCCTCCCAACCCTGCTCTACGCCTGCGAAACGTGGATTGTCTACAGATGTCACACCAAACTCCTGGAGCGTTTCCATCAGCGTTGCCTCAGGAAAATCCTGCAAATCTCTTGGGAAGACAGGCGGACAAATGTCAGCACGCTTGAGGAAGCAAAGACCACCAGCATTGAAGCGATGCTCCTACGCCATCAACTTAATGGTGTCACATTAGAAAACGTTGACCATTTCCGCTCCCTTGGCAGCCACCTCTCCACAAAAGTCAACATCGACACTGAAATACAACACCGCCTGAGCTCTGCAAGTGCAGCATTTTTCCGTATGAAGCAGAGAGTGTTTAATGACCGGGACATCCGTAGAGAGGTGCTTGTTTACAAAGCCATTCCCCTCCCAACCCTGCTCTACGCCTGCGAAACGTGGATTGTCTACAGATGTCACACCAAACTCCTGGAGCGTTTCCATCAGTGTTGCCTCAGGAAAATCCTGCAAATCTTTTGGGAAGACAGGCAGACAAATGTCAGCCCTTGAGCTGGATAAACGCCCTTGAGCGCTCTAACTGGAGGTCAGCTGTGACCAGCAGTGCTGCGGAGTTCGAAGAGGCACAAATGGAGGGCTTATGGGAGAAACATGCCAAGAGGAAGGAGCGTCAAGCCAACCCTGACCGGGACCGCCTTCCACCTGGAAACCGATGTCCTCACTGCGGGAGAACATGCAGATCAAGAATAGGTCTCTTCAGCCATCTACGGCACACCCCCAAGATGGAAGACAGTCATCCTCGAACTACGAGGGATCGCCTAAGTAAGAATGGGCTATTGAGAACGATCAGCTGTTGCAAATTTGCAAATAAATCTCAACACTACCTGAGCGTGGAGTGGGCATCTAGGGACTACTGTATTGTTCCTGCCTTTGTGGGGCACTCCCATCCAACTGGCACCATTGACAAGACGGTGGCAAGCTGCAATGTGACCCACTCGTTCGGGGTCACAGGCATCGTGGTAAAAGGTGTAGCAGCTTGCAAGTGTTAAGGGCTGGACATTGTGGATCAATGCGCAACTCTATCTAGGGGAGGTCTGGCTGGTTGTTGCCTCTCTCTTCTTCCGCCTTCTGCTCCTTTGTAGTCTTGCACAAAGTGGAGAACGATCCACACGTGTGAGCATACAGATAGCCAATGGGAAAAGCATAGTTACAAGCAGGCACCATATTATTACTCGTCACCATGTTAGCTCCAACGTAGGGCAACCATATGAATGAGACCTCTGGACATCTGATGTCCTCAGATCTTGCAAACTCAGAGCAGCCAGTTGAATCAACATTCAGGTGGTCCTCTTCTTTTCCTACTTACTACCTTCTGCTTTACAAGGCACAATCTCCTCCTCCAATGAGTCACATAGTCACATGATGTGTCCAAAGTATGACAGCCTCGTCTTACTCACCTTGAGGGTGTCATACATCTTCGTAAATTGTTTACACATACAATTGTTGTTTCCCCACATAAACATATGGTGGACATACTCAATTGATAATTGTGTAATTCAAGTTCCACAAGTGCAGCCATTTGAGAAGTGGACCTTCATGGCATTGTGTTGGACCAGATGGCCCTTGTGATCTCTTCCAGTTCTGTGGTTCTTCTTGTTAATTCTGACTAGAATACAGCCATTTAATCACGGATTTGCCTGTGTGTTGACTGTGTCAATAACACTTTATAACAAAATTTGAAAAAATCTTCTGTTCCTGCTTTGAAAGCATGGCTTCCTGTTTCTTTCTTCCTGTACTTACTTTGAAAGTAGTCGTTATTCTCCAGAAACTTTGTCTTTGTGGCTGACACAAACTATTGCTGGCTGGGTTGAAACTCAATGATGAGATATTTATTGAAAAACCAGAGCAAGACGTGCTTTAGCGGGCTGTCGCTTCCACACAAACGACATTTTTACAGTTTAATAAACTTTTTCCATGTTGTTATGATAGACCCAATTAGGAAATTATATTTATAACCCAGAAACAAAAAACCATGCGACATAGTGGAGGTCTACTCTAAAAGGTCTACTTTAGCAGACCAATGGGATACCAGCCATGGAGTTGTGCATTATTGGATGTTTAGTTTTGTCAGTGCCATCAGCGTCCCATTTGATTTGCATTTTCCCCATTTCACAGTGGGTCAATGGGCAGGCACCATGGTGGACACACCATCAGTTGCACTGCATTGGTATCCAGCAGAAGTGGTGCATCCATCATGTAATGAGTGTTGAGTTGCAGGACAGAAACTGGCCTGAAGCCATGGCATCCTCTTTCACAAAGTTGTTGTGATGACTGGTAGCCGCGATAGAGTTGTCTGTCAACAACTCTTATCCATAGCTCAATCGGCCATCCATGATCCAAATCAGTCTGTCTCTCCGTCATTTGTTAATGCGATCAGAAAATGGTGTGTTCACTTGGCCCCATCCCAAGAGAAAGAGAGCTAAATGGAGTCCGTGCTCCGAGTGGAAGCATCTTTGAACTGAAGGAATCTTTTTCTTCTGAGTAAAGGGTTGTGCTAGAAATAGGTCGTATCCATTATGGCAAAACATAAGTCATCCGCATACATACTTCTGAATGTTTCCCTGGGAAGAATGGTTGAAAAACTGAAAAAAATATGCTTCCTTTCCCTAGAACTTGGTATGATAGCAATGTTAGAAATGGTAAACTACTACCAGTCAAACCTTTGTTCTCTTCAGATCTTAAAAGAAATGCTGAGAATTTTAAAAATCTTATTTCTAGGCAGGGATGGTCCCAAATAATTATCTGTCATTCTCATTTCTTCCCCTTGTCCTTAGCTTGCTTCAGTAGCTCCAGAATGAGTTCAAAGTACAGAAGTAGTTTGCATTAATAGTACAGTAGAGTCTCATTTATCCAACACTCACTTATCCAATGTTCTGGATTATCCAATGCATTTTTATAGTCAATTTTTTCAATATATCATGATATTTTGGTGCGAAATTCGTAAATACAGTAATTGTTACGTAGCATTACTGCGTATTGCACTACTTTTTCTGCCAGATTTGTTGTAAAACATGATGTTTTGGTGTTTAATTTGTAAAATCATAACCTAATTTGATGTTTAATAGGCTTCTCCTTAATCTCTCCTTATTATCCAACGTATTTGCTTATCCAACATTCTGCCGGCCCGTTTATGTTGGATATTACTCTACTGTAATAATAATTCCACAGATATATGTGTGTGTGTGTGTGTGTATATATATATATATATATATATATATATATATATCATCCCCACTTGCCTAGTTTCCAACAGACCTCAACAACCTCTGAGGATGCCTGCCATAGATGTGGGCGAAACGTCAGGAGAGAATGCTTCTGGAACATGACCAGTTTCATGGCCATGCTGATAGTTTCATGCTGATAGGCCTAAAAATGATGCAGAAACTAGCCTTTAAAGTTTCTCCATTGGCGCCAATGGACCAAATCTTACCAGCATGAAAACAGAACCTCCCTCTCAGTTCTGGGAACTTTCCAGTAAACAGAATTTGGGGGGGGGGGAGGCTGAAAACAGGACCTTTGGTGAATTGCACACCCCCTAATTTCTTACGTGTTTTTCCTCACTAATAACTTTGTGCCATCTTGACCCTACTATGATGTTGTTTGGTTCCGCGTTGCACAAGTTACGTGTGAAATGTTGAAGGGTTACGCATTTACATCCTTGCATCCAGCCATTGGAACATAAATGCACATGGATGCATGCAAACCTCGATGTAGTCTCCCTTTCCCTGTATGTCCGTCCTGCTTAACTGAATGTTCCAAGCCGACGTCATCCATTCACAAGGTCATGTTCCTATTTGGGACAAACTGGCAGGAGAAGAGCTCTTGGTGTGTGTTTGCGTGTATCTGTCTCTCCTTCCTCTGCAGGTCACTCTAACCTGTTCCATCTGGTCTGTTTGGTCTTTGTTTTTAATGCTTGCTGGAAGGTAACGGTGAATTAGCCCTCAAGAGTCTCCCATTTTCAGATCCCCTCCGGACTCTGTGTTCCCTCCCTCCGGCCACATCCAGGCATGTTTTCCTAGGTTTGCTGTTAACTATATAGTAACGATTGGTCAGGGACTCGGGACGGGATCAATCCCGTGGGCGGAAGAGAAGACCAATTTTAGCCTTTCAAGGATTCTGTGTTTTGAGGCAAAACAGGGCCTTCTTTTCCCTCAAATAGAAACCAATCTTCATTTCGTCATCAACACTTGTATATGAATGCCATTAAATTATTTCTTTGGAGGGGGGCTAACACGATTATCAAGGAAAAAAAGACAATTGGCTTCATCTGTTGACACTAGCCAACTCTTAATGATGTATTTAAAAGTGAGTTCGTTATACTGAAAGCTTTGCCTTTCCTCCAATGAGTTTAGGAAGCAACGTTCACAATTCGAAACTTACTCTGTGCAAAATTCAACCATTCTTAGTTTGTATAGAAAATATGCAGGAAACCTTGTTTTTTCCAAAGTAGGAAATAACATTTCATTCCAGAGATTTTATTTCTTTTGTGAAAAAAAAATGTTTTCTGGCACAGAAAGTACGATTTGCTGTACAAAAGAAGAAGGTGCAAAGTTTGTGCAGAATACTATTTGCTATACCAAAGAAGGTGCGGATTTTGCACAGAACACTATTTGCTATACCAAAGAAGGTGCGGATTTTGCACAGAATACTATTTGCTATACAAAAGGAGTGTATCTTGCACAGAATACTATTTGCTATACAAAATAAGGTGCAGATTTTGCGCAGAATACTATTTACTATACAAAAGAAGGTGCAGATTTTGCACAGAAGACATTTCAAACTGCAAGTCACTTCCAAAATGGCAGTTTTCAAACGTCTTTTTTCGCAGCAGGGAGAAAAATACAAAACATGCTCATTGAGAAGAAAATTATTGCTAATTACATTCTTATCACTTGCAAGGACACAGGAGTGGAACATTTTCCTGCTTCTTGGCAGGGGCTTGGACTGGATGGCCCGCGAGGTCTCTTCCAACTCTATGATTCTATGATCTTGGAAGGGAGCAGTTTTGAGGTCGATTCTTGAGATCCGCTTACCTTACCATCACAGCATATTCATTGTCGCAAATTTGTTGTTGCAAATGCATTGGGTGATGTGAATGCAAGCTAGTAGTCAGTTTGTCTACATGGATCATCTTCTCCCCTAGAAATAGACTCATGATGGCCAGGAAAGTACCCATTGTGGTTGGATGGGCAACCTTTTCACCTCTCAAGACATTCATGCCATTGGTGCCCTTGGCTGCACTCTGAAGAAGAGGCACGGGTTCAAGTATCACCAGGCTTAATGCTAGACAGCTGTCTCCAGCCCAACGAGGCATAAATGAAGACCTCGACCACTCGAGGTGGGGGTTGGACCAGTGCAGAAAGATAGATGAGGGCAGCCCAAAATTTCGGAAATAGCTCTGGCTACATGCCTTTAGCAATCACCCACTCCATGAGAGCTCATTTGCGAAATACATCTGGTGGTTGGCAACATATGCCTTGTGGTTTGCAACAAATTGTCGACACAATCATATTGATACAAAAGATGCAATTTTATAGGTTAGTTCATATCTGGAAATCCCAAACGTTCCAAACACTTACGCACAACTGGCTGAGATTGCATCTCCTTTGCTTTCTCATAATTCACTGTACACAAGCCTTGCTTCACACACAAAATTATTAGAAATAATAATAATATGGCATTGCCTTCAGGTTAGGCGCAAGCACACATATAGTAGGATTGTCTGGACAGAATCCCATTCTTTCTCAACTCAGATTTATTATTATTATCATTATTTATTTATTTATTTATACCCCACTTTATCTCTCCCAAAGGGGACTCAAAGCGGCTTAATATAAAAGCCTTACAACACAATTTAAAATATATCAATATGTAAACATTAAAATAGAATTAAATATAAATAGGATAAAAATACATAGTTGAAAACCATTCAAACATATTCAGTTCCTATTGAAAATTATTGCATTGTTTATTTTTATGATCGAGATTCTACCCATAACAGGCAGTTGTATGTCCTTCCATCTATGCAAATCTTTTTTAAAAATCTCTTTTGATACTTTATCTTTCAATAAATTTGAGCTTTTAACAGAAATAGTGAAATCTTATATCTTGTCTTATAGTTAAATCTCCCGTCTGGGTTCAAAGGATCATCTAAAACTATTATCAAATCATCTGCAAATATGTTTAATTTATAACTCCGGCCTTTGATAGCTCTGATTGCTCTATTCAATATTTCTGTCGCCATTAGAAATACAGTAGAGTCTCACTTATCCAAGCCTCACTTATCCAAGCCTCTGGGTTATCCAAGCCATTTTTGTAGTCAATGTTTTCAATACATCGTGGTATTTTGGTGCTAAATTTGTAAATACAGTAATTACTACATAGCATTACTGCGTATTGAACTACTTTTTCTGTCAAATTTATTGTATAACATGATGTTTTGGTGCTTAATTTGTAAAATCATAACCTAATTTGATGTTTAATAGACTTTTCCTTAATCCCTCCTTATTATCCAAGATATTCGCTTATCCAAGCTTCTGCCGGCCCGTTTAGCTTGGATAAGTGAGACTCTACTGTATGTTTAATTTATAACTCCAGCCTTTGATGTCTTGTTCAGCTCTGATTGCTCTATTCAATACTTCTGTCGCCATTAGAAATAACAGCAAATAGAGAGGACACCGCTGTCTGGTTCCTTTCTGCATTCCACTTGGCTTTGCCAGTTCTCCATTAATCCAAATGAGAGCACTTTGCTCAAATTCGGTGCTTCTCCAGGCCTTCTTCACCTGGTCAAGTAAAAGATAAGAAACAGAAGTATTCTAGATGCAAAGGGTCATTTTCAGTTTTTTATTCTTTCCAATACTAGGAAATGAAGGGCCATTTGGTAAGAGAGAGCAGCACACCTGTTTCATGCCCCTTCCCGTTGTTTCACCTTTGGGCACATTGTGTTTTCTGATGGGAAAAGCATCCAGGGTGAATAGCGTCCCATCTATCTCCCTCCTGGCAGAAGGGGTTGACCTTTGGGGGACATTCCAGCTTTATAGCCGGGGGTCTAATCTTACTGAATGCCCTTCTGCTGGCTCCCGGGTTGCCACGCTCTGGCCTTACTCTCCCCGAAGTGCTCTTCATACCTGACCGGTTGAACCCAACCTCTTGATCCGCGCATGCCTATGACTCTGGATGTTACATTTGCCCATTGCACAAGACGGGCCTTGTGATGGCTCCGCCGCTGGTTTTTCATCCCGTGGCAGGCTTTGCACTTCGGCGAGAGCAGATGGGAGTCCAGCATGTGAATTTACGAGGCTGCTTCCCTCCCGGCACATCCCTCGTCCTGGAAATAAACAAAGCATTTCGTAAACATCCCAGTATAGCTCCCTGTCTTGCATGGCAACACTTACATGCAAGTGCGTTTTGGGGAGAACAACTTTGCTCCTCACGATCTTTCCCTCTCCGTTTCCAGAACGATGGTTGTTATCGGTTGGGATCCAGGACACGTTTCCCAAAGGGAAAGAAAAGGCAGAATATCTGCATTCCCAACAGCTGTGCAGAACTGGCCATTGCTTGATGTTTGCTCCAACGCTGGAATGCCGGGTTTGCAAGAAACGACCTTTTGCATGTTTACAGTTGCAAAACAAAGTTGAGGAGCGATAGAGCAAGTCTCTTTGCTCAGTGTTGCCATGTGCAATGAGCATTAAGTTAAAAATACTTCCTGTGTCCAGAGAAAGAGTTCCTCCATAACATGTCTTTTTAAAATAAATTGTGGATTGGGTTGCTGTGAGTTTTTCCGGCTGTCTAACCATGTACCAGAAGCATTCTCTCCTGACGTTTTGCCCGCATCTATAGCAGGCATCCTCAGAGATTGTTGAGGTCTATTGGAAACAAGGCCAGTGGGGTTATATATACAAGGGTTATCCAGAAAGTAGATTACATTTTGGAATTAAAAATGAACAAAGTATTGGAGAAAACATTTACCATATGTAGTTGAAAGCCACACCCAAATACCACTTCTCAACATAGTCGCCATTCAAATCTAGGCACTTATCATAGCGATGAATGAGCTTGGCAACTCCTTCCCCACAAAACTCTGCCACTTGCGTCCTCAAAAAGTATAGGAGAAAACATTTACCATATGTAGTTGAAAGCCACACCCAAATACCACTTCTCAACATAGTCACCATTCAAAACTAGGTACTTATCATAGGGATGATTGAGCTTGGCAACTCCTTCTCCACAAAACCCTGCCACTTGCATCCTCAACACAGCATTTTGGCAACAATGCGCAGGTGCGGAAATGGGTGACTGGCTGGTTGAGGACACAAGCGGCAGAGTTTGGCGGGGAAGGAGTTGCCAAGCTCAATCATCACTATGATAAGTTAAGACCCTAGTTTTGAATGGTGACTATGTTGAGAAGTGGTATTTGGGTCTGGCTTTCAACTGCATATGGTAAATGTTTTCTCCTATACTTTGTTCATTTTTAGTTCCAAAACGTAATCTACTTTCTGGATAACCCTTGTATATCGCTGTGGAATGATGTCCAGGGTGGGAGAAAAAAGTCTTGTTTGACTGTTGCAATTGGCCACTTTGGTTAGCACTGAATGGCCTTGCAGCTTGAAATCCTGGCTGCTTCCTGCCTAGGGGGAGATCCTTTGTTGGGAGGCGTTATGGCCATTCAGTGCTAATCAAGGAGGCCAATTGCAACATTTACACTTGAAGTCCGAAACGCCCAGAGAGCCGAAGCTTGCCCATGCCTGCTGTATAGCCTTACATGGAGGCACTTAATACTCCAGCAAATGCTAGGTTTTCCTCTGTGTGATGCTTCTCGTCTCAAGGATTTGCCAGCAAGTTCCAGTTCGAGTTCTTGCTCCCGGTCTGAGCCTGAAGGGACTTTCTGGCCCCAAAGCACACAGGCTTTGGAAAGGGCAAGACAAGACCGAGTGAAACAATAAATCTATCATTATACAGTGGATTGCTGTGAGTTTTCCGGGCTGTCTGGCCCTGTTCCAGAAGCATTCTCTTCTGACGTTTCGCCCACATCTATGGCAGGCATCCTCAGAGTTTGTAAGGTCTGTTGGAAACTAAGCCAGTGGGGTTTTTCTATATCCCTGTGGTGGGATAGAGGGTGGGAGAAAGAACTCTTGCCCGCTTGAGATGGCTGGGAATGTTGCCATTGGCCAGCTTGATTAGCATTGAATAGCCTTGCAGCTTCAAAGCTTGGCTGCTTCCTGCATGGGGGGAACAAAATCTGGCTCCCAGTATTTTTTTTTTAAAAAAAAACCTCTAAAATCAGGACACTAAATAAAGAACAACACTCAAAAACAGGGGAATCCCAGACAAGAAACTATCAGGGCCAACAAAGGATTCCTCCAGGCAGGAATCCTGAAACTGCAAGGCCATTCAATGCTAATCAAGCTGGCCAATTGCAACATTCGCACTCGCCTCAAACAGACAACACCCTGGGCATCATTCCACAGGGAGATTTTATATATATATATATATATATATATATATATATATATATATATATATATATAAAACAAACTCCACTGGCCTAGTTTCCAGACAAACCTCACAATGTCTGAAGATGCCTGCCATAGACGTGGGCAAAACGTCAGGAGAGAGTGCTTCCGGAATATGGCCAGACAGCCCGGAAAATTCACAGCAACCCAGTGATTCCGGCCATGAAAACCTTCCACAACACATAGAATTATACAATGAACAAATATATATAATATATATTAAACAATTCAGTCACTTAACATGGGTTCTTTAATCTTTGGGGCTGAGAGTCAGTCCTTCCTTCTTTTCCCTTTTTCTTTCCTTCCTTCCCTCCTTTTTCTCTCTTTCTTTCTTTCTTTCTTTCTTTGGTTCTGATCCGCATGAATGATGCCAGGGGATCTCACACTGTGCTTTTCTCTTCTTCTTCCTCCCGATTTACTCACTCTTCTTTTTCTATTGATGTCTTCCATTGGTAATTTAATTTAATTTTTTTAAGGCACAGCCGCCCTTAATTACTCTTTCCTGTAGCTCATCCAAAACATCTTACTTAAAGATCGGCCTTTTTCACCCCCTTCTTCGCAGTGATTTATGGGGCTGCTCTTTGATTTGACGTTTTTATGTTCAGAGGCTCATTTTTTCCCTAATTAAGACCAAAGGAAGTTTTATTTAAGTATCGTTTAATGTCGGGAACCAGAACAGAACCGCGAGGGAAGCAGCAGAATTCTGTTGTGACTTTTCTCCCTCTGAAGCTGAGCTGTCGAGATTCTTCTCCGCCTCCTCTTTGGTCATTCGTTTCTATTTCTATCTCTTCCTTTTCTCTCTTGTGTTTGTTTTATTGCTTCTCTTGTTTTACCAGGATTGGCCCCAATTCATCCACTTTTTCAACCGCCTTTAAAATGTGCTGGTTTCTTTCTCCGCCTTCCTCTTTCCTCCTCTGCCTTCAATTGCTGCAAATCGAATTCCAAAGTTCCAAAAGTAGTTTGCACGCCATTAACCGGCCACTTTCATCCTTTATCTTTGGCTGAACTCCGTGGCTACAAATGCGTTCAAATTGAAGGGAAAAAGGGAGACCTGATCTACAAGGGTTGAATGAAAAGTAATGCCTCCACCTTCGTAACTCCTCAACAGATGTCAGTCCTGGTGTGCAGCAGGTACGGGCTTGTTCAGTAGACTCTCCCCTACAGTTAGTTCCATTTGGCAGGAAGCTTTAGCATTGAACGGTTGTGTTGTTAAAGTGTGAAGTATGGAACCCGAAACCTTAGCATTGAACGGTTGTGTTGTTAAAGTGCCAAGTATGGAACCCTGCGCAGACGGAGAAGCCTTAGCATTGGACGGTTGTGTTGTTAATGTGCCAAGTATGGAACCCTGCACAGACTGAGAAGCCTTAGCATTGGACGGTTGTGTTGTTAATGTGCCAAGTATGGAACCCTGTGCAGATGGAGAAGCCTTAGCATTGGACGGTTGTGTTGTTAAAGTGCCAAGTATGGAACCCTGTGCAGATGGAGAAGCCTTAGCATTGAACGGTTGTGTTGTTAAGGTGCCAAGTATGGAACCCTGCGCAGATGGAGAAGCCTTAGCATTGGACGGTTGTGTTGTTAATGTGCCAAGTATGGAACCCTGTGCAGATGGAGAAGCCTTAGCATTGAACGGTTGTGTTGTTAAGGTGCCAAGTATGGAACCCTGCGCAGACTGAGAAGCCTTAGCATTGAACGGTTGTGTTGTTAAAGTGCCAAGTATGGAACCCTGCGCAGACTGAGAAGCCTTAGCATTGGACGGTTGTGTTGTTAATGTGCCAAGTATGGAACCCTGTGCAGATGGAGAAGCCTTAGCATTGGACGGTTGTGTTGTTAAAGTGCCAAGTATGGAACCCTGTGCAGATGGAGAAGCCTTAGCATTGGACGGTTGTGTTGTTAAAGTGCCAAGTATGGAACCCTGTGCAGATGGAGAAGCCTTAGCATTGAACGGTTGTGTTGTTAAGGTGCCAAGTATGGAACCCTGCGCAGACGGAGAAGCCTTAGCATTGGACGGTTGTATTGTTAATGTGCCAAGTATGGAACCCTGCGCAGACTGAGAAGCCTTAGCATTGGACGGTTGTGTTGTTAATGTGCCAAGTATGGAACCCTGTGCAGATGGAGAAGCCTTAGCATTGAACGGTTGTGTTGTTAAGGTGCCAAGTATGGAACCCTGCGCAGACGGAGAAGCCTTAGCATTGGACGGTTGTATTGTTAAAGTGCCAAGTATGGAACCCTGCGCAGACTGAGAAGCCTTAGCATTGGACGGTTGTGTTGTTAATGTGCCAAGTATGGAACCCTGTGCAGATGGAGAAGCCTTAGCATTGGACGGTTGTGTTGTTAAAGTGCCAAGTATGGAACCCTGTGCAGATGGAGAAGCCTTAGCATTGGACGGTTGTGTTGTTAAAGTGCCAAGTATGGAACCCTGTGCAGATGGAGAAGCCTTAGCATTGAACGGTTGTGTTGTTAAGGTGCCAAGTATGGAACCCTGCGCAGACGGAGAAGCCTTAGCATTGGACGGTTGTATTGTTAATGTGCCAAGTATGGAACCCTGTGCAGATGGAGAAGCCTTAGCATTGAACGGTTGTGTTGTTAAGGTGCCAAGTATGGAACCCTGCGCAGACGGAGAAGCCTTAGCATTGAACGGTTGTGTTGTTAAAGTGCCAAGTATGGAACCCTGCGCAGACGGAGAAGCCTTAGCATTGGACGGTTGTGTTGTTAATGTGCCAAGTATGGAACCCTGCGCAGACAGGGAAGCCTTAGCATTGAACAGTTGTGTTGTTAAAGTGACAAGTATGGAACCCTGCGCAGACGGAGAAGCCTTAGCATTGAACGGTTGTGTTGTTAAAGTGCATTGAATGTTTGCCATGTATATGTACATTGTGTATACACCTTTGGGATGAGAAGGGGGGAATATAAATATTGTAAATAAATAAATGGACACTTTAGAAACTAAATGCGAGCACTCCCTAATTTTGTAATGACTTCTGAAGCATTTGTATTGCTCGCACGTGCCTGATGTTTCCCTTCCCAGTTGGCTCAGGCAAAAGCAAACTCCTGCGTCCTTTCCAAGCCTATCTGTTTTCTTCCGTTCATAACTCGGAGCATCTTTTCTAACCTGGATGTTCCCGCTTTCCATCCCTGCAAACGTAAAATGCTGGAGGGATGCGGAGAGAAATCAGATCCAGCTCTGCAGACTTCGCGGCGTTGCGCCTGCCAATTACTACCGCAGCTGCCGTGAAATGAATATAAATAATAAAGGAGCACAAGCAATAAACAGGCTGTTTTGGAGGGAATGGTGGAGTCTTAATCACAGGCTCCCACGTATTTTGTTCATGGTCGTTTATGAAATAGGATGCTGGATGGGAAGGTTGCCGTCTGCGGAGAAGCCGATCTGTTTGAATCCCTTTAAAGCAGAAGATCGGCCGTCCTGTACACATTGGGGAATGTTTGGGTTTCCAGAGTTTGCTCCCATCGTGGAGATTTCCATTATTATTATTATTATTATTATTATTATTATTATCATCATCTTCTTCTTTTTCTTCTTCTTCTTCTTCCAATACATACATGGTTCAAGAAGTGACCCATTGCATCTGTATTAGGAGGGGCAATGAATCCAAACTGTATTCTAGATTTTAAAGAATGTTGATAGGTTTGGGTGAGATTTCAGAGTCTCACTTATCCAACGTTCTGAATTATCCAACGCATTTTTGTAGTCAATGTTTTCAATATGTCGTGATATTTTGGTGCTAAATTTGTAAATACTGTAATTACTACATAGCATTGCTGCATATTGAACTACTTTTTCTGTCAAATGTGTTGTATACCATGATGTTTTGGTGCTTAATTTGTAAAATCATAACCTAATTTGATGTTTAATAGGCTTTTCCTTAATCCCTCCTTATTATCCAACATATTCGCTTATCCAATGTTCTGCCGGCCCGTTTATGTTGGATAAGTGGGACTCTACTGTAATAATAATAATGTAGTAATAATAACTTTATTTTTATATCCCACTCCTATCTCCCCCAGGGGGACTCAGGGCGGGTCACATGGGGACAAGCCCGATATCAACATGTATTAAAACATACATTACAATTAAAACAATCATTAATTAAAACCAATATAAACAATAAAACCATATAAACCAGTGATTCCCAAAGTGGGCGCTATCGCCCCCTGGTGGGCGCTGCAGCAATCCAGGGGAGCAGTGATGGCCACATGTAAATATATTTTTCTGTTTAATTGCTATTAAAATTTTTAAAAATAATAATTTCCAGGGCACTGAGTAATATTTTTTCTGGAAAGGGGGCGGTAGGCCAAATAAGTTTGGGAACCACTGATATAAATAGCATAAAACATATTAAGTCATCTGAGTCTGAGCATAATGCAAAATATATAGAGGTAAAATTATACAGACTCCATAATAATAATAATAATAATAATAATAATAATAATAATAATAATAATAATAATAAGTTTATTTATATCCCGCCTCCATCTCCCCCGAAGGGGACTCGGGGCGGCTTACAGCAAAATCAAAATACAAGCAATGATAAAATATGAAACATCAAAGGACAACAACAGAAACCAATAATAAAATATACACAATAGGTGAAAAAACACAACACAGAATTAAAACATCAAATTAAAAACAATGAGGTTGCAATAGTGGATAAGCAAGGTGCACATTATGAGTAACAAATTCGTGAATAGATAAAGTGCAATAGAATCATTTAAGGTAATAAATAGACATATTCCATATGTGATTCTCCCTTACATATTTTCTACATATTTCCATGACGGACAATACTGTTTCCTCCATGGGAAACACACTTAATGAACAGGGAAAAAATTCTGTACAAAAACAAAACTCTTTTGTACACAATAGTATACATTTCAGTGCCTTAAATCTTAGCCCCTTTTCTGGGTATATTTGGCCTACCGATTCCAAAAATTGGCACCAGTTTTCCCCTATCAGCTCTAGTTTTTGAGATACAGAACATTTAGAAACTCGAGTGGATACGGTCTATATGAATCAGAGCCCCAAATAACCCCAGGAACTGACCTAAAAACCAAGGCAGGGCCGTGTGATGTGACTGTGGATCGAAGCCTTCTTTCCCACTCCAAGTGGAGCACCTTCTCAGCCACCATCACCACGTTCTTCTCTTTCTCCTCTTCCTCCTCTGCAGCCCGCAAGATGAAGAAGCTGGGCAACCTGAAGATGCAAGAAGAAGCCGAGGGAGCCGGGCCCTCCAGCCCCACGGAGGAGCAGGCGCCCAAGATGTCCATGACGCGCATCGATGGCGTGGAGTGCCAGCCCATCTTCCTCAACGTCCTGGAGGCCATCGAGCCAGGCGTGGTGTGCGCCGGCCACGACAACAACCAGCCGGACTCCTTCGCGGCCCTCCTGACCAGCCTGAATGAACTCGGAGAACGGCAGCTGGTCCATGTGGTGAAATGGGCAAAGGCTCTGCCAGGTAAGGAACATCTCAAAGAAGAGGCCTTCAGGCACCTCTCCTCCGTCCCAAGGGATTGCGTTGGAAGTTGTTACATTCTGAAAGTATTTCTTCATTGTAAAGAGATCCCTTCACAATAATTCTAGAGAGGGTTGTTGTATGTCTTTCGGGCTGTGTGGCCATGTTCCAGAAGTATTCTCTCCTGACGTTTCGCCTACATCTATGGCAGGCATCCTCAGAGGTTGTGAGGTATGAGTTTTTTCATGGAGGCCTTCAAGCCCATCTTCTCCATCCGAAATGGTTACACTGGAAGTTGTTATGTTGTGAAGGTGTTTCATCATTGTGAAGAGACACCTTCCCAATGAAGCTCGACAGATTTTTCATGGAGGTCTTCAGGCCCATTTCCATTGTTACATTCTGAAGATATCTCTTCCTTGTGAAGAAATGCCTTCACAATGAAGCTGGGCATATTTTCATGGAGGAGCCTAACCTTGTCTATCCCAAGTTCTTATATTATGAAGTTGGTTGAGAAGTTTTTTTCTTTGTTAAGACTAAACATCTTCACAATGACGTCTTCAGGCCCATTTCCTCTTGTTACAACTTGGTACAGAGAAGACAGGCCTGAAGACCTCCATGACAGATCTGTCCAGTATCATTGTGAAGACGTTTCTGCTTGGGCTAAGCTTGGAAATCCATCTTAGATTCCCACAAACATGGTGGATGCCCAGTAACTGTGGTTCCACTAGCTCAGTGGTTCCCAACCTGTGGAATCACTTGGATATGTAGCTTGGTGAGACTCTACAGCTCTCTGGTTGAGAACTCTGAGGTCCTCCTCTTGTTTTGACTTAAGGTTTTTAGTTTCAGTTCCTGCTTACAAGTGGGCCCGGTTTGGCTCTTCTCGGCTCCCTTTCCCAAAGCAAAAGGAGAGGCCTCCGTTGTCTGCAATTTATTATGCAAAACATGTCGAAGGCACTTATTTCCACATTACTCCATCCACACCGCTTTAATTGTTTGTGTTCCATTAGTTGCCATTAGAGTGACATTCCTTTCCATTATTTGTCATTAAAGTAATTGTCAAGAGGAAACAAACTATGCGTAAGAATCGCATCCACAAAACAATGGATGTGAGCGAGGCATTCCCTAGGAAAGTCTGGTGTTTGGAATAAATAACTCCAGAACAGACATTCCGTATTAAACTCCATGAAACCCCAACTCTAGAAGGGAACTGGTCCATCCCAAATGGCTTTGTCTTCATGCAAAAATGGATGAAAACCATAAAAGTTTTGTGAATATTTTGAGATGGTTTTTCCATCCCTAGTAGGTCCTTGTGTGGATACTTAGGATTGAGGACCATGTGCGTGCAAATTCTGCCATTGTTTCTAGTACAAAATATACAGCACATCTTTTCATGGCTGTTTTGAGAAGTGTTTATGAAACTTGTCTATTCTGGGGTCCAGATGAAAGCCTCATGACTGCGGTGCGACTAGAAGAAGCCAAAAGCCAGGAGACACTGGAGACACATCTCCAGATGCACCAAAGATGGTTGCTTTTTCGTTTACACCCATCATTACTACTTTCCCAATAAACAACAACCTCGTGAGCATCTTGAGATGTTTCTCTGCTTTCTCCTGCTCTATGAGTGGGACAGTTTTCAAAGGAGACAGCTCTTGGAGCCTGTCAAGTCCCACTTCGGGACCTTTGGAAAATGCAATAAAAATTTGTGGCTATTTGGCAAGACTCCCAACTTTGGTCTTCTTTGATGAATACATTCCCACCACAAAACAAAACAAAACAAAACCAACTTCTGAAAAAGTTCACTGAAGCTGAACACATGTGAGAAACTTTGTCCAATGTACTCGTCTATAGGGGACAATGGGGTGGACGGTCGGTTGTTGGCCAGTCTGACCAAAACTTTGTTGGAATTCTATATTCAGGTAAAAATAATTGCCGCAAAAGTTGCACTTTCTCAATAGCATTGAGAAATGTGAGCAGTGCCACCCCTTTTTTTCCCAGAATGCTTTGCCTCAGCTGTGGACACCTTGGTTGTGGAAGATGCGATTCTGGAAAGGAATGTCCCTGGACGGGGTCCAGCCGTTGCTTAAAGCCTAAGCATTCCATACAGAAAACATTGGGATATCAAACTCGGAGAATCACAAGGCAGATTTATTTCACCCATCGAGATTTATGGCCATTGAGTTGAGGAACAAACGGGCCGCTTTGCGTGCTTTGCATGATGGCCAACGGCAAAGGCATTCTCGGCTCCGTGGCCTGCGGGACATAAAGAGGCTCTTGTTGTGTTCCCATACATTGCTTGTCTTGTGCCAGGTGGCCGACATCATTTAAAAAGTTGGGTTTTGGGAATGAAAAAGAATGAGTGGCTGGTTTTGTGAACAGATTGAACACTGATCTGAGACGTCATCATCATCATGTACGTGTATTACAAAGAAGAGATGGGATTTATAATAATGATGATGGTGGTGGTGATGATGTCTTTTACTCTACATGACCAACCTTTCCTTGTGCCACTTTTTCCTAGGATTCCGCAACCTGCACGTGGATGACCAAATGGCAATAATTCAGTATTCCTGGATGGGCCTGATGATTTTTGCCATGGGATGGAGATCCTTCACCAATGTCAACTCTCGGATGCTCTACTTCGCACCAGACTTGGTCTTCAATGAGTGAGTTCTGGTTTTCTTTGCCGTGTCTCTTCTGGCTCTGCGACATCGGCCTTTGTGGTGACGTGGCAGGGAGAAATTCTTTTAAATCCCACCGCTGCCACCAAATGTGGTGATGTCAGGCAGAGGGGAGTCTTTTTATCTTTTCTTATTCACTTTTTATTCAATTTCAGATGGTAGCGTTCTTAGTTCAGAATATATATGAGACAGAGGCTTGGATGTAGAAAAACAATAATAAGTTTATTTCAGGCACAGAGCTTAGTGGTTACAGTAACTTCTTTAAAGGCACTTAGATAATGGTTGCAAAACTTTCAACTGATCACTTTGGATCTAACAGGGATTTCTTCCCCTTACTACTCAGGCTCTACGAATAAACCCAAACAAGTCACCTAACTTGCTTAATTAAACACAACTAGACACCTGAGCTTCCCTGGTTTCCCTAACCTGGAACCAGTGTCTTCCTTGTGACTAGAATCACAGACTCAACTGTTTTTAAAACAATCCCTCCTTTTCCTCCAAACAGCGGTTGGCTCCGCCCTCGTTACTATGGCAACCTGCCTCAGAATGCTGAGCTGGTTACCATCCCCCACGCACTGGTAACTGATACTTACCCTTTTAAACATAGATAAACATGACTTTTAAAACAAAATTAAACATGACATCTATAAATCAAAATAAAAACACACTTCTTTACAGCCTTGAAACAGTAGCGTTGGAAGGGGTCCCATCGGCCATTGAGTCCGACTTTCCAGCTAGAGCAGTCATTCTCAAACTGTGCTCTGTGGAGCCCTTGGAGCATGCCGCAAATCAAACTAAGGGGCTCCGCACTCAATTATAATAATATAAAAAGATTTAATAATATATATAATATAATATATCAACATTTATTGGCACTCCATGAGAAACATTTGCTTCAAAAAGGGCTCAGTGGCTGAAAAAGTTTGAGAGCCCCTGAGCCAGAGCATCCTCAGAAGGGAGCTGTCCAGCATTGTTTGGGAGATGTCCAGAGAAGGAGACTATTCCACCACTCTGGACCACTGGTTCCAATACCAAACTGCTTCAATTCAATGTTCAATTGAAATTTACTCTCCTGAAATGTAAAGCCATTAGACCTGTTTGGAACTTCTGCTCCCAGACGTCTGGCCAGCATATCCTTTGGCCACGAATTCTAAAGTCCAAAACACCAAAACCCACAGAGCAACAGCATCCCTGATAAACAGTGTTGCCCACTTGTGTGCACGTTGTGTTATCCGCTGCAGGGAAACTCCGCTTCAGCTGTAGCTTCCTTTCCCAGCACTATCTCTTTTTTTTTTTGCCTCTCTTCCTGGCCTTTTCCCAGCTGAGTTGCCCGTTCTCAGAATCAAAGATCCGTGTACAGGTTGATCCAGTCTTTGCTCTGCCTACTCCTTTCCCATTGGCACCGTTCCCTTTAAGCAAAAGAACAGTCTTCATGAAATCAGTCTATAGTGTAATGAAATGGCCATGAAAGCCAATACAATTCTGACATGAGCATCGTACCCAGGAGAAGTGTTAGTGCTTTAGGCGAACTTCAACTGGAATATGGTGGCCAGTTATGGGCCAAAAAAGGATAGAAAGGTGTCCAGAAAAGGGTTCCAAGATATTACGTAGAGGTCTGGTAACCAACCTGAGGAGCTGGTCACAGTAAGCCTGGAGAAGAGAAGATGGACAGGTGTTGCGATAGAGCAGTGGTTCCCAAACTTCTTTGGCCTGCCACCCCCTTTCCAGAAAAAATATGACTCAGTGTCCCCTGGAAAAGGGGCATGGCTTAGAGGGGTGGGTGTGGTTCCTGCTCAAGAGGGCGGGGCTGAGCCTCTCCCCTAGTCCAAGATGCAGGGCTGGGAGGGGGAGGGGGAGGTGGGCAGGGCCACAAATGGGCAGCCAGGACTGGGGTGGGCAGAGTTACGAGCTCTGAGGCAGGGCTGAGCTTCTATCCCTGTCCTGCGGCACCTGCCAGGACACAGGGGGCGGGGCTAAAAGAGGGGGCGGGGCCTCTTCCTGAGTGTCTGATGGGACTGAACCTCGCTACCTTGCCTCAGGGGAGGTATACAGAGGCTCAGCCCTGTCTCGCGCTCTTGGGAAGAGGCCCCGCCCTAGCCCCGCCCTTTAGTCCTAAAAGGCCTCTCAGGAGAGGTATAGAGGCTCAGCCCTGTCTCAGGCTCTTGGAAGGAAGCCCCGCCTATTTCCCTAGCTCCGCCCTCTGTGTCTCAACAAGTGCCTCAGGAGAGGTATAGAGGCTCAGCCCTGTCTCAGGCTCTTGGAAGGAAGCCCCGCCTATTTCCCTAGCTCCGCCCTCTGTGTCTCAACAAGTGCCTCAGGAGAGGTATAGAGGCTCAGCCCTGTCTCAGGCTCTTCTCATGAGTACTTTTGTTGTGACTTGAATTAGGTGTGGTCCATTCCGACTTGGTGCGGTTGTGTCTTCCAATCCTCAGCCTCATCCAGCCAACCCCTATTAGGCTTGCCTCTTTCTATAAGCGTTTCAGTTGGATTCTGCTTCTCTCGCATGATCCTTCTTATGGAAGTGGAACAGGACAAGAGGTCTCACATGTGCGTCGCTCGCTACTGCCAACTTCATTTCGGCGATAATGGGCCGGACTAAGAATAACACTTTTATGACCCATGTTTGCAGGGGGAGAGTGGGCATCTCCAAGGGGTCAGGAAAGGAGAAATATTCCATAACAGGATGTTCATTCTGAGCCCTTCCAGACAGGCCTTTGATCCAAGACGCCTCCAGTAAAAGCAAATTAATGTGGAGTAAACAGGATTTTACCCATTTATTCCGCATTAATTAAAGACCTGAACAAATCCGGACCTTACTGAAAGCCTCTCCATGAGTTCTGTGGCCCAAATAGGGGGCTTTGGGGTGGCTTCGTGCCATCCTGATTTGACTCGGGTCAAATCCCACCAGGGAAAGCCCAGGGTTTGGGTTGGCAGCGAGGACTAGAACCCGGGTGGAAGCGGGTTATTTTAACCCGTCTCTGTGCGGGTTTTAGCAAAGTCTGGAAGCGCCCTCTGATCGCCGGCTTCTTTGCTTTCCCTTTTCTTGCTCTTTCCAGTCACTTTCGTGCAGTGCTCTTAGAAACAACGTATTCATGAAATCTCTCTGCCGCTTCACAGTCATAAAATGTCAGGGGCCTCTCCTGTCCTGGGAGGGTACGCCAAGCCCCTCCTGAGCCCATGGCTAGAGAACAGGATGTATGCATTGCCACTCGTAAAAATGAGAGGAACACTTTGCAAAGAGCGTGCCTGGCCGCAGGCCAAGGAGGATGGCACCCATTCCAGATGAGTAATGTCCCCGCCATTCCCATTCCGTGGAGGTTAATCTGGCAAGCTGTAAATCAGGCCCCGCCAACCCCTGGCAGCTGGGAGTCCTGCCCCCCTTTCTGCTTCAGTCTGAGGAACACCAAAGCCTCCTTTCGCCTTAGGAAAGCTGCTCGGCTCCTGAGCATTGAGATGTTATCTGTCAGCAGAGATAAGGCCTCTTCTCGGAACTCCAACCAAAGGGCAGAGCCAGCTGAAAGGGGTTGAGCAGATAGCCGTGGCCTCCATTCTTGGGAAGAGAGGGGATCACGTTGGTGTGATAATCATCTATAAAGTCCCTTACACTCTACGTGAGACTCTGGGATTACTCTGGGATCCGATACTGGGATATAGGACCTTAGTGTAGAAGAAGGGATCTTAGTCGCTCAAAACAAATTTCACTATTATTATTCCAGGTGAGATTTTGGGCTCATGTACCCCAAACATTTCCACAAAGCTCTCCCAAATGTACTCCTGTTTCCTTGGAATATTTCCAGCCCCCCCCTCTCTCTCTCTCTCTCTCTCTCTCTCTCTCTCTCTCTCTATATATATATATATATATATATATATATATATATATATATATATATATCCTTATTAACTGGCTCTCCCCAATCCTCCTAATGTCTTAGACTACAACTCCCATCATTTGCCACTTCAGCAAAAGCAAACTCTTAGCCCCTGCACCTGTCTGTCATGAACATCCCCTGCTTTGTGGCTCTCCGTCTTCCCTGCAGCGTTCTGTTTAACCTGGTGAATAAATTACGACGGGGAATATTCACACAGCTCAGTGAACGGTAAAACAAGTCTGGATAAATTGTGGCTGGAACAAGAAGAAGCTGTTGTATGCCAGCAGCAGCACAATGGGAGTGCTGTTCTGATAGTAATTTACCAATGTGGAATGTTAGCAGAGGGACACCAGCACTTCCTTTCAATTATCCATCCCGTTACCACCTGGTGTCTGTGACAACAGCCGATGGAGGAGGATCTGGGGGTCAGGACAGATTCTAGATCATTGGGACTATGGGATAGAGATGTTAATGGGCCGTCCAGATTGCTCACATGGCGGTGCAACACCTTTTCTGTCAAGAGACGGAAACATTGAAATTTGCTGCTAAAGAGGCTGAAAGGCGGGATTTCCTGCTGTCTAAACAGACAGGCAAGCAACAAAGTAGTAAGGGAGACCCAAAGGCTAATGTGTTGAGGCCCCGATCCCCTTCTCAAGCCACTGTGGAGCCTGAATTCAAGGGTCCAGTTGCGGACGTGCACCATAATGAAAAACAGGCAGCTAGCGCTAACATGATGCAGAAAATGCATTTGACAAATTAAATTGGGAGGAAAATTTTGCAATACAAATGCAATTTGGCAAAACGTCCCAAGGGGCGACTTCTTCATGGTTCAGTGATGGAGGTCCTGAGCTGGTTTTGGCCTTTTTTGTATCAGGAAGAGAACAGGAGAAGTGCAACTGTTCATGGAGGAAGGACTTTTAGAAAAGTAGCATACCTAATCTGAATAAACAGTTACGCACACATTGTCCTATATAGTACGGAAGTCCATTCCACCAGTGATGTTGTGGTTGCTCTGGGCACCTGGGGGAAGGAAAAGGCTTGTGGACTCCTTTTGAGAAGACACCCACGTCTCTTCCTCCCCAACTGAGTTGTGGCATTATTCCTGAGTTTCATCTTCAGCTTATTTCCTGGCCTCCGCTGTTATCTCCGCCTCTTAGGTACCGGATGCACAAATCCAGGATGTACAGCCAGTGCGTCAGGATGCGGCACTTGTCCCAAGAATTTGGATGGCTTCAGATCACTCCCCAGGAATTCCTCTGCATGAAGGCTCTGCTCCTCTTCAGTATTAGTAAGCAGCCCCACTTCCATATCAGCTTCTTTCTGAGATAAAGGGGAGGAAAATGTTCTCTAAATTCCACTAGTGTTGACCGTAGAGGTCCACGTGGACTGAAAGCTCTTTTTCCCAACCTATACTAAAGGATGCTTTCTAGCAAGATATCATGCATTGGCTCATTACTCAACAGTTAGTTCGAAGGGTCTACTCTAGATGTGAGTCCCAAATGGAGTAGACCTATTAACCCATTGGATTTTGCCTACATGTTGAGTAGGCAAAACCCAGCATTGATTGAGTGATATAATTGAGACAAACCAGTAGATCTCAAGTCTACCTTGGCCAACATCAGCCCTCACTGGGGGTTGGCATCCCTTGTCCTCCCTCTTTATGAGGGCCACCCCACATGGTTGTCCCAAGCATCACAGCTAGCAAGCTGGATCACCGAAGTCTCTGACTATGTCCCCAGCACCATTGAGATCCATGAGGAACCCCTAAGAGGCTGTGTCGAGGTAGCCAGACACTTCTCCAGTAGATCTCAAGTCTACCTTGGCCAACATCAGCACTCACTGGGGGTTGGCATCCCTTGTCCTCCCTCTTTCTGAGGGCCACCCCACATGGTTGTCCCAAGCATCATAGCTAGCAAACTGGATCACCGAAGTCTCTGGCTATGTCTCCATCACCAATGAGATCCATGAGGAACCCCTAAGAGGCTATGTTGAGGTAGACAGACACTTCTCCAAACTCATTGTGAAGCATGAATTTCCTTCTGGTGGGACTTCAAGGGGTTATCAGTAAGTTGGAGGGGCCTGTGGCTTCTGCATCATGCACGGATGCCACATGAAAAGGAGGTAGAACCGAGGGCAACGTTCCTTTTCTTCCCTGATTGTTTTGTCTTCTTTGCTCCTACTTCTTCTCACTCTCCAGTTCCAGTGGATGGCCTGAAGAACCAGAAGTTCTTTGATGAGCTGCGGCTGAACTACATCAAGGAGCTTGACCGGATCATCGCTTGCAAGAGGAAGAATCCCACATCCTGCTCTCGGCGCTTCTACCAGCTCACAAAGCTCCTCGACTCGGTGCAGCCTGTAAGTGGAGCAGAGCGGAGGCCACACACGCAGAAAGACAGTTCATAACCTTGGTCCATATCTTAGAGAGGATCTGCTTTGGCTCAGCTTTTCCTTCATTGTGAGGCACAGAGAAAGGGGAAGGCCAAGGACCAACAGACTTGTAAAGGAGGACTGAAAACAATAGCATCCGAGGGAGGAAAGACGGCAGCAATAGCAGTAGTAGTAGTAGTGGTAGTAGTAGTAAATTTATTACTTGGCTCGATTCAGTCCCATCTCAAAAAAATATGGCTGAAATGCTGGAGGACTCAGGAAAACATTAGTTATGGGTTGGTCTCTTAATTCAACAACATAAACACCATGTCCAGCCCCCAAACAAACAAATCTTTCTTATGCCACGAGATGCCTGAAATGATGGATGGGAGCCCCATGAGTTACAAGGTCATTCCAGGTCATTCCAAACTACAGGAATATAACATTACATATTATATAATATAATATATTGTATATACATATAATATTGATTATAATATTATAATGGAATACAATATTATACTACTAATAATGCAATATAATAATATTAATTCTATATTATATATTAAATGTAATCTATATATATAAAAGGGTAATGAAATTTAAGCCTAGGACAAAACAAAAAAACTACACATCCCAGAAACACTAAACTTGGCAGTACAACCCCTCATCCATGCCTCTACGTTCATACAACAAAAAGCTCCAGCTACTCCGGAAAACGGCCAGGCTTTGAGACTGCAAGGCTATTCACTGCTATTCCACCTGGCAACAAAGGATTCCCATAAGCCACAGCAACGCATGGCCGGGCACAGCTAGTAATATATAATAATATATTATAATGTAATAATATTACCATATAATGATATAGTACAATATAGTAATTTAATGTAATAATATTACCATATAATGATATAGTACAATATAGTAATTTAATGCTTTAACTCCTATGGCTACATCCTGTGGAATTATAAGAATTGTAATGGAGTTATTTCTTACTGAGAATGTGGAGTTCTCTGCCCTAAATTGCCATTGGTTGCCTTCTTTCTCCCGTATTTGGAAGTTGATCAGATGTAAGAAAGCTCAGAGCATTCTTGGGGCTCCATCTCACCCGGCATATTCTTTTTTATTATTATTGCCATCTGGCAGACGGTACAGGGTGACAAAGGCAAGGACAAACAGACTGAGAGCGAGCTTTTATCCTAGAGTTGTGGCTATGTTGAATTCCATGGCTTCGCATTGACGTGGCATTGGGGGCTGTGCGGTGGTGGTGGAAGTGCGGAGGGATGGGTGTGTTGTGTTTTCTGATGTGTGATGGGGAAGGCATTTAATTTCTTTCTCTTTTCCACAAATAATTTTTCTTAAACATTTACTAGGAAAGTAGAGAATGATAAGAATTGTAGTTTGGGAAGGGAAGGAAAACGAAAAATTTGGGGATGATAGATCTGGCAGTGAAGGTGGACCGAGAGCACTATATATCTCTTACAATATGTATATGGTGCACCTTACCCAGTCTACTTTTACAACCTCTCCGTTTTAATCCATGTTTTTATTAATTCTTGTCATTTGTTTTTATTGGCTAATGTTTAAATTTTTATAATTGTGCATGTCTCTTGTCTATTGTTGTGTTTTATATTGCTACTAGCTTTGCCCGTGGCTTATGGGAATCCTTTGTTGGCCAGATGGAATAGCAGTGAATAGCCTAGCAGTCTCAAAGCCTGGCCGTTTTCTGGAGTAGCTGGAGCTTTTTGTTGTATGAACGTAGAGGCATGGATGAGGGGTTGTGCTGCCAAGTTTAGTGTTTCTGGGATGTGTAGTTTTGTTGTTTTGTCCTAGGCCGAAATTTCATTACCCTTTTATATATATAGATTGTTTTTATTCGGGCTTGGTGCCATGTAAGCCGCCCTGAGTCCCCTTTGGGGAGATAGAGGCGGGGTATAAAAATAAAGTTATTATTATTATTATTATTATTATTATTATTATTATTATTATTATTATTATTTGGAGCAAGTGCCAGTCCCATGGAAGCCTGGTGGCCGTGGTCCGTGGCCGCCCTTGCCCAAGCCTCTCTTTCTCTCCTTCTGTCTCACCCACAGATTGCAAGAGAGCTGCATCAGTTCACCTTCGACCTCTTGGTCAAGTCCCACATGGTCAGCGTGGACTACCCGGAAATGATGGCGGAGATCATCTCGGTCCAGGTGCCCAAGATCCTCTCGGGGAAAGTGAAGCCCATCTATTTCCACAGCCAGTGAGAGGGAGAGGCAACCCCGAGGCCCATCGTCCCCGCAGACCCCTCCAGCCGCCGCCTGCCTCTCCGTCTCTGCACTACCGCAACTGCAGTGCCTTGGGAAGGTGTGTGTTCACGGAGACGCACAGCCACCGCCAAACAAAGAACGAAACAGACTACCTGCTGGGGTTCCTTCTCCTTTTGCCTCGTTCCGTTTTTTCCTCGTTGACCTTTCTTTCCTGGGCAACCCGTCCTGGCGGAATCAGGCTTCTCTCTCCTTGGAACGATTCGTCAGGCACTCAAAGCCTCCCGGCCTATTCCGCCTTGTGTTTTGTGCGTGTGGTGTTGTGGCGTGGGGCCCCGCTGCCCTTGTTTACATTCATGCGCCCGTGAGTACCTGACCGTGTCTTTCGTGGCCCTGTGTGCATGCGCTGCCGTGGTCGCCTTCGATGTCCAAAGACACAAACTCACAGACAAACTCCACATCACATGCACCCCAGCTTTGAGTTGCCCTCTTTACAGCCATTTATTTCTCTTTCTTTTTTTTATAAGAAAACCAACAAAAATAATAATTTTAAAAAATCAACTCAAAATGGAAAGAAAACTAGGGTTCATACTGGGTAATTTTTCTGTCTTTTTTTTTTTAAACAGTTCTGTCTTTTATGGGTTTTCTTTTTTTCTCCTTTTTCCTGACTGGGTTGCTGTTTCTGTCCACGGTTACAGGAGGAATACTCTAATTGTGACTTTGTAGAAACAATGACGGGTAAAACCCCTGGACCTGAAGGTTAAGCAAAAAGAGATACTCTAATAGTAATACGATGGGATACTCTAATAGTAATACGATGCATTTGCAAAGAAGAAGAAGCAAAGGATGTGTTGCCACAACTGTGGCCATCACAAGGACTCAATTTTCGTGAGTCGGTGCCTGGACAAAACATGTATGGCCATGTGCGCTCTTGGCTATGCACAGGTGTCCATCTTGTTCTGTTGCCATGACCACTGACTCTCCAATTCGCCCTTCTCCGAAGGCACTATTTCTCAAACATAACCCACCATGCTGTGTCTCTCACCTGCTGCCACGGCTTTGCTGTGAACCCCACATTTCTCTGCTATTTTTGGAGATGACTTATGGGGTGGGGCCTCGTTGACTCAACACAAAGTGCCCAATCTCAAACTGGACCGAATGCCCATAAAAAAAAGAAGACCCAACACCTTAAACATATAGAGAAGGACTTGTGGGGGGAAATACCATTCCCAATACCTGGAAGGCTACAGAGGACCGTTTGGATGACTTTTGTTTTGTCTTCTGTGGACCACGAGCCTAGACGTTGTTTTTTTCTCAAATAAACAATCAAACCTTGCCCAGTGAATGTGAACACATTCCAGTTTTGAATTGCTCCCCTTTTTTTTTTTTTTTTTTTTTTTTGCATCGTAGAAGATGCTCCAAAGCAGCCCTTTGTGTCTTGGTGCTGTCCGTCCGTCCAGATGTGGACCTCTGGAAACCTCCTTTTTGCTCCACCTCATCCACAACAACCTCTTCCTCCTTGGTTTTTTCCAAGCATGACGGAGATGGTCCCAACCTTATCTTGAAACAAGACTTCCTTCTTTCCCATCAAGTTGGGCTCAGATGTGTGCATTTATGGACTGCAGATGTTAACAGATATTGGATTTGAGCTCTTCTTTGATTTTAATAGCTGGAGCTATTTGCAATCATTTTACGAAGGGGAGAAAAGACACCTGTCGTGTGACCTGTCCCTTTCAGCAACTCAGCCAAGTGCATGGACGTTTCATCTGTTCTCTTGATGATGATTTGATGATGATGATGACGACGACGACATCTTATTTCCCCTTCCCGTTGGTTCATTCTGCCTTTTCTCAGCTCATAACAAGGCGCACCACTCATGCATTAGCCTTCTGAGAGCGGTTGCATAAGGGTTGAATAGTGCTTTCACGGATCAGGAGAAGCAACAAGACTTTTTCAATGTCAAAATGTTAAATGCAGTGTCTAAATGATCGTGGTCCTCTAGTGCCACCGCGCATAAACATGTGTTGTCATTCTGTTATGTTCAATAAGGCCTCTTTCGTGGCTTTATTGCCTTGGTAAAGCATGATGAGCGAGTGGGTCATACTGCCCTGTCCCCAAATTTTCTTAAGATTGACATAATTTGCGGGCAATGTTGCCTCCAAACCGTACGGAAAGCCCACAAAACACATGACAACATGCAACCAGTGGTTCTCCATAAGAATCCTGTATTACTCTCAAATTCCCCTCTCGAGAGTCCTTCTCAGAAGGGAGTCGGAAGTGATACGACACCACTTTCGTCCTCCGTTTTGAGAAGGACAGCAGACAAAATGGAAGACGTACTTGGGTTTGCTGTGTTGCCGATGGGGAATTCTCCACTCCTTTGGGTGGAAAATGAAAGAAAATCAAACCGATACGGGGCTGAGCTAATTTTGGAGCAGCCGTTGGCCCAACCAATTTACCACGCTGCCTGCTTTACCTGTGTGTGTATATAGTATATATCTTTACAAACATATCTATGCTAATGTTGTGGATATCGCGACGGTCTTTGGCTTCCCCTTTCTTGCTTGGGTGAAGCGACAGCGGAGCACTTAGAAGTGAGAACACAACCCTCTTTCCGGGTTCGGTAGTGTAGAAAAATCCCAAATTTGGCCAGGTGTCTTAAAATCCTAGATTGGAAATAGATTTATTGTCGAGACAATGTATTGTGGATCAGTTAATACCTTCTGCCCCGAAGTCTCGAATGGAAGAGCGGAATGAAGTCCCAACATACACACAGCTGTTGAATACGGTTCGATAGTTAAAACCAATGTAAATTGTTTGCAAAAAAGATGTTTGTACCAACTGGAACTGCAATCTGTTGTGTCAAGTCTGTGGAATTTTAACACAAGGTTTGCTCGCCACAGAAGGGAATCTGGGTCTTGGATACATATATGGCCACATATCCTTCTGTGCCTTAAAACTAAATTTTCCTCTTTGTGCAAAGCTTTTGGAGAGAGAAAGCATCCTTTTGCACATTGCTGGCTGCGGAAAAGGTCCCGAACTTCCTTGAAAGATGACGGAGATCCATCCAGCATTTTAGCCGGCCCTGGATCGGACGCTGCCGGAAAAAGCGGATACGGATCTTCATGGGATTCTCTTTAGCTTAGCAATGGAAACAGTCTCCACTTGTGCAAAGCCCCTTCTGTGCATTACAATCCGTGAGGTTATTTGGGGCGTAACTGTGCATTTTAAAATCCAGAATGCCTTTCGTGAATGTCATGTAAATATTTTTGGGAGAGAGGTGGTGGTGATGGGTTAGGACTGTCGACGTTCCTTGTGTCGGCTTAAAACTGAAGAAGCGCCAAAGCACTGACAGCGTCCTAGCCATCGACCCTCCTTTTCTTTCTTTTTATTACCCCTTTTATGCATTTTTATTGTTGTTGTTGTTGTTGATAATGATGATGATGTTATTATGCATTTTTAAAAATGGTGTATTTTTGGGGGAGATTCCGTTTTGCCGTGTCGAAAAGTGACCTTCTTTTCAGGCAGCCCGGCGAGCGCAACGCCGTCCAATTGCCCGGTCTGTGACTTACTTTTAAAGCTCTTAAAAGAGCCAAAAAACAACCTTTCCTGAGGAGGAAAAGGACAATGAAGCCAAGTGAGGGGATGCCTGTCTGCCCAGCACTTTTTGGTGCATCAATAGGTAGCCTTGACGTCACGGCCATCTTGCCTGTCCATCACCATAGCCGAATAGTTTGGTTAGTAGGCAAAGTAGACCCATTCAAAGAACTGTTGAGTGGTGAGTCAACACATTGAGAAACCCAATCAATTCAATGCTCCTGTTGTTATTGGGACTTAAGGGGACTGAGGCCTTTATTTTGGGGTGCCTCATCATTGGTTGGGTTTCCCAATGCATTCCTTGTGAAACCCAACCAACACGATGATTGTATTGCCATTGGGATTCCCAAGAGGATTGAGGCCTCTGTTATGGGCTACTTCTTAATTTTGGTACGTCCCATAATGCTCATTGCACCGCCTTCCTATTCTCCTTCATGCATTCCTTGTGAAACCCAACCAACACGATGATTGTTTTGCCATTGGGATTCCCAAGAGGATTGAGGTCTCTGTTATGGGCTACCTCTTAATCTTGGTACGTCCCATAATGCTCATTGCACCGCCTTCCTATTCTCCTTCATGGATTCCTTGGGAAACCCAACCAACACGATGATTGTATTGCCATTGGGATTCCCAAGAAGATTGAGGTCTCTGTTATGGGCTACTTCTTTATTTTGGTACGTCCCATAATGCTCATTGCACCGTCTTCCTATCTCTCCTTCATGCATTCCTTGGGAAACCCAACCAACATGATGATTGTTTCGTCATTGGGATTCCCAAGAGGATTGAGGCCTCTGTTATGGGCTGCTTCTTAATTTTGGTACGTCCCATAATGCTCATTGCACCGCCTTCCTATCTCTCCTTCACTGGAGGATGAACCAGACTCCTTTCAGCTCCGTCCTTTCTCTGATCCAGGGCCAAAATACCCTTTAACTTTTGTAAACATGGACGGAAAGCCATCCCTTGAAGGCTGCTCCCATTCTATCCTTTTCTCCTTAGAAACAAAGGGAAGCTGGAGCATTGGTTGGGATGTTCTTGGGTCCTCCCAACTAGTCTCTCCATTGCATCAACTTTTGCATGACAAGTCAACGCATTGGGAAAGTCAACCCATTCCCCATCCCAACTCACAATTGGAATGATGCCCCTATTTTGGGTTGCCTCATTACTTGGGCACCTCCCGTGATGTTAGAAGGACGCATTGGACCTCGGTGGTCAAGAGACATACCAGAGATCTTCTGTCTCCGTTCTTCACAAATTCAGATGGACTGCAGGCTATCCCTTGAAGGCTATTCCCGTTGTATCTTTTCCCCTTATGAAACAAAGGAAAGTAGAGCTTTGGGCTGCGGCCGGGTGTCCAATTTGGCGACGGCTTCCCTCCGTAATTACCACGTTCTTGTTGTTGTGGTCCTTTCAAGCCAGCGAACAGAGGGAAGGCCGTGCCTATTGCCTCCTTCTGGGCTGCTTTCGAGATGCCTTACGTGTATCGATAACCTTTTTTCGTTCTCACTCGTTGTTGTTGTTCTTGCTGTCGTCGTTTTTCAGGAAAGGCTTCTGTTCGGGACACTTGCTCCCTGGAAAGCCGCCTTTTATACAAATGCACTTTGTGTAAAGCTTGAGCCATTTCTGCCCTTCGCTTGCAGCAGGTTTATTTTTTTACCCAAAGAATGTGTGGCATTTACCAAAGAACGTGTATATAAAAACGGGAAGAGGTTTTTTAAAAGAGTTTGTATTTGCAAAACAGGAAAGAAATCGGGAGAATTGGGGTGCAGCGAGAGCGCTGTTTTCCTGTTGTGGGTCTTGTAATGCATTTGCTTGCGTGCTGAGTTTGGGTGCTCGATTTTTGACCGATCCTGTGCTGCGGAGGATCTCTACTGTGGAAATAATAGGTTTATGGGGGACATGATTTGCACTTGGGGAGGAGGGGAGCAAAGGGAAGCGGTCCCAGACCTGCTCCCCATTCGATAGCACTAGAGGTTTCAGAGAACCAGGGTTGTGCGGGAGGGTTTGACACGGTTTTGGGGAAAAGATGGAAAAGATGGCGGACAAAAGCCATCAGTTGCACCTTGAACAGCCAAGTTCTAAAGATTTTTTATGCTGCAATCGCCCTCTTTCAAGTTGCAACCTTTGCACCCATCAGGCTCCTAAATGTCAATGGCCCCCGAATAAAAACACTGCTCCTCCCATGGATTTGTCCTTTTGCTTCCCAAATTTCTAGCACTGGAATCAGTTAAAGCTTCAGTAAGAAGGTGAAGGAAATACAATGGTGGTGATTTTCGAAACCAGAGTACAAAACTATCTTATTTACAAGGATTTACAACCAAGAAAGATAGAGTCAATTTTGTCTGCTAGATGAGACATTTTGTATGACTGGAGATTGGACTGGATGGTCTTATGGTCTCATCCAGCTCTTCTACAACTTCATCTACAGTGTCGTGTAATGCAGTCTGAGCTGCACGATATGGTCAATGTAGATGCATATAATGCAGATTGAACTTCATTATATGAGTCTACATCATATCCAGGGAGGGCCTTTTCAGCATCGGTTCAACTACTGCTTCTTTTAAACAGGATGGGAATTTCCCCTTCCTGAGAGATTCATTATGAATTTCTTGTATGAGATCGAATTGAATCTCCTCCCTAAATGACCAGCCAAGAAGGACAAGGATCCAGAAAGCAGGTTGGCTTCCTTATTTGCCCCAGTAGCTTTTCCACATCAACAGTACTCACCGATTGAAACTGATCCAGTGTAATCGCACTTACAGAGTTGCTGGACACCTCCTTGTTGGCCTCTGCTCCAATGACTGTCTCTAAGTCGACTCTTATGCACATTTTTATTATTATCCAATTCAGTGCATTATGAAATTGCATTATATGGCAGTGTAGACGGGGGATGGGGGTGGGCTATGATTCCAACTCGGAGAGCGAGCTGAAACAACCAAATTTGGTCAAGACAATAAGGAGAGCATCCAAGCTGAAAGTTTGAAAGAATTGTGCTATCACTTTTTTCTAAGTAATGTAACATGTTTGTAGTGTAGTTACAAAATGGAAGAAAATTTACACAAATTTAAACCAAGGCTGGATCTACGGTGTCATATAAAGCAGTTTCAGGAAACAGATTAACTTCATTGAACTGGATGGTGTGAGCCTGCACTACGATATAATCCGCTGATGCATTATATGGCAGTGCAGATCCAACCTAAGTGGGAGAAAAACCACAGTAAAGAGCTGGAAAGGCAAAGATCCCAAATGGAAGAGTCCTGAGATACAGTGCTAGACATTTGAGAGAGGAAGGAGAACTTCCCTTTTCGGGGGCAGAAGTAAAAGATTGGCATTTCTGATGGTGTCTCTCCGGCTAAACAAGGAGCTTGGGCTTGGGCTGCAACTTGAAAGTGGCCCTGTGAAATGTGACGTTGCCACAAAGTGGATGTGTGCCAATTGAGGTGCGTTGGCTTTTCCGGCCAGGCAAGGAGGCCAATGCGAACCTCCCTTTTCTTATCTTGCAGCTCTGTGGGGTATCATCCTGCAACCCTTTGTAAGTTTGGGAGAAGGTGTTCTGCATTGTGTACGTTGCTTTTCCCCTCTTTCCGTCAGGGTCGAAACGAAGCCAAGAAAGCCGACGTCCCTGACGAACATTTACGTAATTTGCATAATGCCGTTTGTTAGGTATTCTGTAACGATTGTGGAACTTTAGAGAAAAAAACAATGAAAGAAATGTTTTGTGTGTTTGTATGTGCACTTTTTAAAGATATATAAAAAGCCAAAACATTAAGACCTTCATATACAGAGATTTTTTTTAAGAAGAAAAAAGATATAGAGATATATAGAGATATATGCATTAGATAGGGGCTGTTGGCCAACAGCCATTATTGTTCGGGATTGTAGACCTGGCAGTTGTCTTCATGCGGCTAAGCGGAGTATCTAAACCAGCCGAAATGTGGAACAGTTGAGTAAGCTACAAAAGGGGTTGGGAAGGGTCCTCAACTTTAGTAGGAGATGCCAGAGGGTCATCTCTTTTTTTAAAAAAAAAAATTGAAAATTAAGCTCATTAGTTCTTACTTTTTTGCTCTGGGCCCAGCGCACGCGGGTGCTTTTGTGTTGCGTGGAGCGGCGGTTGCCTTTATTTTTTCCAGCCGATCAGAGTGACAACGATGCTATATCAATCGGGAGGAATGTAGGCTTTATCCGAACCGAGTTTTCCCATTGTGACTCTTGACCTACTCGCCCGGTGCGGTTTCCCTTTGGACCGGGATCTTTTTCCTCGGTGAATTGCACCTCGCGAAAAGCGTACTTTAAAGGACAGTTTACACTCCATCCGCACGCGAGAGTTGCGAAGGTCCGTAAAGCTTGAGTAGAGCTTCATGCGAAGAGTTTGGAAGCGAAAAGCTTTGGAAGCGTCTTAGTCGGTTGGCATCTCGCCGCTCTTGGACATCCGGGCCGACTTCATGCTGTGTTTCATCTTGTTCCTTCTCTCTTTGTTTATTTTGGGGGGGGGGGGGAGGGGGGGTTAATCTTAAATCCTATTGTTGCTCTCAATACAATAAAAACTCAGAACTTTGGTTGTTGGAAAAAACCTGCTTGTCTGCCTCCATTTTTTTTTGCAGCTTCCCAATGGCTTTGTGGGCTCATTACTCTAGTGCAGGGGTCCCCAAACTAAGGCCCGGGGGCCGGATGCGGCCCTCCGGTGTCATTTACCTGGCCCCCGCCCTCAGTTTTATAATATAATATATTGTATATACATATAATATTGATAATAATATTATAATGTAATACAATATAACACTAATAATAATACCATATAATAATTTTAATTATATATTCTATATTACATATAATATTACTAATAATATTACAGTATAGTGGTATAGTTCAATATAGTAATATATAATGCTAATATTGTGCTATGCCATTAATATAATATATTGGATGTACATGTAATTTGTAAGCCACTCTGAGTCGCCTTTGGAGTGAGAAGGGTGTGATACAAATGTAGTAAATAAATGCAGTAAATAAATAAATAATAAATAAATACATTTTAGACTTGGGCTCACCCAAAGTCTAAAATGACTTGAAGGCACACAACAACAACAACAGCAACAAATCTAATTAACTTGACTATCTCATTGGCCAGAAGCAGGACCACACTTCCCATTGAAATCCTGATAAATGTATGTTGGTTAAAATTGTTTTTATTTTTAAATATTGTATTGTTCTTTTATTGTTGTTGTTGTTGCACTACAAATAAGACATGTGCAGTGTGCATCGGAATTTGTTTATATTTTTCTCAAATGATAATCCGGCCCCTCAACAGTCTGAAGGATTGTGGACCGGTCCTCGGCTTAAAAAGTTTGAGGACCCCTGGTCTAGTGAAACACACAGATGTTTACTATATACAACAAAAAAGAAAAAATATGGTATAATCTGTGTTGTCGAAGGCTTTCATGGCCGGGATCACAGGGCTGTTGTATGTCTTTCGGGCTGTGTGGCCATGTTCCAGAAGTATTTTCTCCTGACGTTTCGCCCACATCTATGGCAGGCATCCTCAGTGGTACCTCACAACCTCTGAGGATGCCTGCCACAGATGTGGGCGAAACATCAGGAGAGAATCCTTCTGGAACATGGCCACACAGCCCGAAAGACATACAACAACCCTATCGTATAATCAACTATACAATCCCTGGAACCTACCAGTCAACTCTTTCCATCATTGAGTAAATCCACTTTGTTATCATATATACAAGGAATGTATACTGCATTTTCACCTTGAACATCACTACAACAGATCTTGAGAATATTATCAAGACAACAATAGGACTGTATTGAGAACCAGAAACCACATTAGCTAGAACTGGATTTAAGACTAGAGACTGAATTAGCTTAATCCAAATTCAAACCTGATGTAATGTTATAATTACTCTTTACAATTATGTTGTATATATACAGTTTGATGGTTGAATAAATCCACCTGGATACTATATATATACCGTACCTATATTGGATTATATTTTGTTTGAATAGATACCATAACTAAGTTTGAGGTTATCATTTAGACAAACAACAGGAACGGGTTTACAGTCAATGACCGGGTTAATTTAAACCCAATCCAGACCCGAGATAGTTTAAAGAATCAGTTACTCACCAATACAGTGTTTTAAATATAAGTTGATGTTATAATCGTAACATATAAGGGACTACATTACAATAGAAGTGTGTGATAATAACACAACCTACCTTGTATTATATTATATACCATACTTTCCCTTTTTGGCTCATTACTCTTCCCCGCGATACCCGAAGGTCGGAAAACATGGGACGAAAACAACCAACCAAGCCCATTCCTCCCCAGTTGCAAGAGCCGACTATGAGATCGAATTGTCTTATTTTATATTTTTTATTTCATGATGATTATAATCATTTGGCAGGAGCAGGTCTGGGAAGCCAAGCTAATCTGTTTGGAGAGAAAATGAGCAAATGGCTCAGATAAGCTTTTACAGATTTTTCTACTAATGGATTTCTTTTTTGTGCTTTTGCTGAAACATAGTTCTAAATGGAAGCTTTTCCACCCACCTCCAAAGGATTCTGGACTTTCCTGCAAAACAAGAGGGCCCCCCCCCTCCCAGTATGAATATATTTCTTTTCCGGCTTCATTATAAGCCTGACCTCTGATCTCCGAGTAATAAAGAAAACTGTGTTTTTATCCAGGCACATTCTTCGCTCAAAACACTGGATGGATGCTGGCTTGGTTGGTGTTGTTGTTTCAGAACTGTTTGGTGTTAAATTAAGCAAGCGGGTTTCCAAAACTAATTGGAAAGCACAGACACTGTTACTCTTTCTCTTCTTTTCCCAACAAATCTTTCTTACGCAGCTATATTGGGAACACACTGGGAGGGGAGGCGGGAAACCAGTATGTCCCAGGGTCCGTCCACACTTAAGGAATTATAGCACTGTGGTTCCACTTCGTCATGGGAGCATCCTATGGAGTCCAGGGATTTGTAGTTTGGGGGAACATAGGCTCCCTGGATGAGAAATCTCAATATTGGATACTAGGGGTGTGCCATTTTTTCATTACTCGTAAGTTGTATCAAATTCGTTAAATTTGCACTTACGAGGCAAAATCCGACACGTGATTGTGGCCCGTGCCAAAAACTTAAGAATCGAAACATACCCATTTCTTTTTCATTTGAATTTTGTAAACCTCGGAAGCCTCCCAAAGTCAGTTTCATATTCAGTGCAAGTAAGCAAAGCAAAGCCAAAAAGGCTGCCTTTCCTTTTTAAATTAATGGCCTCTCGCCACGAGGCAAGGTTTAGTCCATCACAGGCTGGATCTTCACTTTTCTGTCTCAGGATCTTATCCCCAGATTATCTGGCAGAGTAGACTCATATATTCCACTTCAGAGCAGATAATCCAGGGAAAAGATCCTGGCATACAAAGCAGTTTAGAGCCTTAGAAGAACCTGCAAGCAGAGCAGGTCCAAGGTAATTTTCAAGTGTAGGTGAACAGAAATTTTGGTCGTCCCCCCCAAAAACCAATCACTGAAAAATAAAAGTATTGGATAAGCAATAATGATGGATAATAAGGAGGGATTAAGAAAAAGCCTAAATAAAGAACAACACTCTGAAAACCGGGGAAATCCAGACAGGAAGCAATCAGGGACAGCTAACACCTCCCAAAAAAAGATTCTCCCAGGCAAGAGGAAGCCAGGCCTTGAAGCCACAGGGCCATTAAATGCTAATCAAGGTGATTAATTACAACATCCACACCTGCCTTCCAACAGACAAGAGCTCTTTCTCCCACCCTGGACATTATTCCAGACAAACCCCACTTGTCTTGCTTCCAACGGAGGGTAGCGGGCTCCGGAGTGCCCAACGCAGGCTCCAGAAGGCCCGCCCGGCCCACCGGAAGGCCCGACGCGGGCTTCTGGAGCCTGTACTGGGCCTTCCGGAGCCTGCGTCGAGCCTTCTGGAGCCTGCATCAGGCCTTCCAGAGCCCGTGTCGAGCCTTCCGGAGCCCGCGTTGGGCCTTCCGGAGCCCCCGTTGAGCCTTCTGGAGCCTGCGTTGAGCCTTCCGGAGCCCGCGTTGGGCCTTCCGGAGCCCATGTCAGGCCCTCCAGTGGGCTGGGTGGCCCGAAGAAGATCTGCAAGGCCCGAAGGAGGCGGCGGGGGGTGGCGCCATTCTCCCGGGGGCCTCAACTGTGTCCCTGGAATGATTGCACCACAGGCAACTGCCTCGCCGGTGGACCGCCTCTGCCTGCAAGCATCTACTTTCTCCATAACAGACGCTCAAAAAGGTTTTGAAACTATAATAGAAAACAATGCACAGTTATCAACGATATGGGAATGATAGAAGTACTTACACAGACACATATATCTAGGTATATATATGAATGTGTTTATGTATGTATATAGAGAGGGAGACAGATTGATATAAAAGGAGGCTAGACGATGGACCAAGCCAACGAGTATTTATACAGGCATTACTAACACATTAACAGCGGTGGGGAGGTTGTGTCCAAGGCCGGAGTGTGCCCGTTCCTCCCCTCGAGGGGATACTCGATCCCTTTGCGTCTTTCCATTTTCTGCTCCGAATGCCCCCTAATCCCCCTCCAGCCTTGGTCTCCCCACCAACACGGCACAACGTTCTTTCACAAAAGAGCCGACTTAATCAAAAGTACACATTTTCGAGCACAGCGTAACCTTTCCATGGAGATGCCGGTGTTATGATCTTCCCGCCCGTCAGCCTCAGCCATGAAGGCTTATATATATATATATATACACACACACACACACACACACACACACACACATATATAAATAGGCACGGGGCCTCTTTAGCTTATTAAAAAGGATTGAGTGGGAACAGAGAAGTGGGAGGAATGAGTGACCAAAAGCATGTTTGTGTTTTTTTGTTTCCCGTGTTTATATCACAAAGCTGTCCCACCATAGCTGTCCAAACTCAATGCAACGGGCCCTTGGAATTTGCTGGGGTTCAGTTCAGTTCCAGGACTTCACATAAATATCCCACCACATCCCCAGAATATCCTCCAAAATATGTGGAAGTTCAAGTCTCATTTAGTACTAAAATAGTGTCTCATAAATGGCAACATCAAGGTTTGTGCCTGGAGAAACTCTTCAGTTAAGTCCACATATCTAAGCGATTGATAGAGGATCCTGGCCAAACACTATAGCAAATTCTCTCCATTATGACTCATCTGCAAATAATAATAATAATAATAAACCTTTATTTATACCCCGCCACCATCTCCCCCTGGGGACTCGGGGCGGCTCACAATGTTACAAAAGTAACAGCGCAAATACATTAACAATATACACCGTTTAAAACACAAGAAGATGATAAAACAGAAGTTAAAACAAAGGTTTATACAACAGTAATAATATCAAACAACCGACAATGCAAATCCGTCAACTTCAAAGGTGGGGGAGGGGACTATAGCAGCAATATAAGATAAAATCATTAGATTAAAATACCCCGATGAAAGGAACCTAATAACATTCAGAATAGAATTATAATGAGGCTGGTCATCCAATAGCTGTCTCTCCAAAGGCCAGCCCAAACATCCAGGTTTTCCATCTATATATATATATATAAAAGAGTGATGGAATCATGGCACCAGACAAAACAACAAAACTACAGACCCCCCAACCTCGAAATATGACAACACAACCCATCATCCACGCCTCTAGGTTGATACAACAAAAAGAAAAGAAAAAAAAGTTCTATTTAGAGGGAGAGGAATAAATGCTTTTATCCAATTGCTGCCAGTTAGAAGGCTAAGCTCCTCCAACTTGGTCTCCTAGCAACCCAATAAAAAATAATAAAAACACAAAAAATAATTAAAAACACTAAAAAATTAATACAATAAAATACTATAATAACAGAAAATAACTAAAAATAATACAAGAAAATAATAAAATATAATAAATAAAAAGATAACTTACAATAAAAATAATTTAAAAATACAAATAACGTCAAATAAAAATTACACAATTTTTAACCAATACCACCACCACTTTGCCACAGCAACGCGTGGCCGGGCACAGCTAGTTGTTTCTTAAAGGACGGTCGGGAGGGCGGCAACCTAATCTCCCTAGGGAGGGAGTTCCAGAGCCGGGGGGCCACGGCCGAAAAGGCCCCCCCCTCTCTCTCTCTCGTCCCCACCAAACGTAACTGTGACGAAGGCGGAAGCGAGAGGAGGGCCTCCCCAGAAGCCTGGAGGACACAGCTGGGTAAGATTGACACCCCCCAGCTCGTCCAACCAAGTTTCGGTAATGCAGGCCAGATCTGCCTTTTCGTCCAGAATCAAGTCCTGGATTATTTATTTATTTATTTATTTATTTACAGTATTTATATTCCGTCCTTCTCACCCCGAAGGGGACTCAGGGTGGATCATCATCTTCTTCTTCTTCTTCTTCTTTTCTATCCCGCTCTTCTCACCCCGTAGGGAACTCAGAGCGGCATACAATATACATTTAGGCAAAATTTCAATGCCTCATTATTCAAAGAAATTAAAAAAAAACATAAAATAATAGAAACAATAAACATATAAACACAATTTAAAACAATTGATATATTAAAACTTAAAACAGCATCTAGATACACCCTACTAGACCCCCCTCCCTCCCATCATGATCTTAAGGTCTTCTTTGGCTGTCTTGGATGGTGCTGGGTGACATTACACATATAAGGCAAACATTCAATGCCTTAACATAGAACAAAGACAAGACAAACACGGGGCTCCGAGCTGGCCTCGAACTCATGACTCTTGGTCAGAGTGATTTGTTGCAGCTGGTTGCTCAACAGCCTGCGCCGCAGCCCAGATTACTGCTGACTAGGCATGTCCGATTGATGAAAAAAAGTTTCAATTCTCGTTTCTAAAGTAGGGGGCGCTGGCGCTTCGATATAGAAAGTATTTCCGATTTTTTCACCCAAAAATTTCAGATATTTCCGAAAATTCGTAATGATTCTAAATGTTTCTAAAATGGCGGACGTGCATGCGAAATCGCTACACACCGGGCTTGTATGGCAATCTTCCATGTGGATGCAGAGGACGTTAGCCCCTACCTTTGTGTCCATTGCGGAAGCTTCTGATTGGCCGGGGAGCGGCAGCCGTGTTAGGCTGCGCTAAGCTCCCATTCAAGGTAGGTTGCAGAAACAAAAAAAAATGTTTTAAATATTTTTTTAAATATATTAAAAAAAATTGGGGGGGGGGAATTACGAAACATTAAGAGACAATTAGAGAATGGGCCAACAATGGTTCGAATTACATTGCTGGTTGCGCTGTGAGACAATGTCTCGGAATGCGTATCAAAAAGCGAGAACAATCCGAAATAATTCCGATATACGATTCAAAACGATTTTTTGGACATGTCTACTGCTGACTTACCGTTGACAGATCTGGCAATTAACAACAAGACCTTAAAGCCGGGTGGGTCTGTCATGAAGGCTACCTAACCTATCTTTCCTCAGGGTCGCAAGAGGATGATGGAATGATGGGATGATGGAAATGACCGCGACGTCTATGCCAGAACGAGGCCGGATTTTGGGGCCCATTTCAGACTTGGAGGGCAGAACCATGTCCCCTTTGAATGGGTCTGTATGAGCAAAGGTGACAAAGTTTGGGCCACGTTTGCCCAAAGCCCAACACATGCGTCCGTATGTCAATCAGTCCCGGAGTGAAGGAGGGGGCAAAGCGAACAAAAGTATTTTGTTTTCCCTGAATCCTGAAATAGTTCATTTCCCAGAAATAATGCAGTACGTAGCACTTTACTCCAGGAAGTAAAATTGCGGCGTAGGACAAGGCAGGGCTGCAATTTACTCTTCAGCATTGCATTAGCAACCTCTTTGCCATAATAACTGAAATAATAACTAAAATAAGGCACTGTTACCAGTCAGTGTCGACAGGGAAATGCACGGCAGAAACAACAACAAGAAAGATTTATTTTATTTTTTTGCTCTTTCACCCCTGAATAAACACGGGTTCAAAAAGGGTATAGATATAGGGAAGGAGGAAAAAGGAAAGTTAGAATTCCGGCCCCAAAATGACAAGCGCTTAGCATTGGCTTTCCAAGGTGCCTCGTCTACACCAGAATTAATGCAGTTTGGTGCCACTTTCACTGTCAATGACTATGCGAACATGGGAGTTATAGTTTTAGAAGGTCGTTGGCTTTCTTGCCGAAGGATCTCCCACAGTTCCATTAATAATAATAATAACAATAATAATAAATAATAATAATAATAATAATAATAATAATAATAATAATAATAATAACTTTATTTTTATATCCCGCCTCTATCTCCCCAAAGGGGACTCAGGGAGGCTTACATGGGGCCAAGCCCAAATAAAAACAATAGCAATATAAAACACAACAATAGACAAAAAACATGCACAATTATAAAAATTTAAAAATAACAGGAGGGGATCAAAAAAACATTAATTCTACAGTGCGGACAGACATACCCGCATTACATCTTGGGTGTCAAAACAAGGCACAATAATGTTCTCTTTCACTTACATAATCTTACTTAAATCAGACTGATTGAAAACTTAAAGATTCTGTTCGTATTCGTTCCAGCTTCATAATAGTCTAATGATACAAAAAGTCTCCTATTAATGCAAGAGCTGAAGAAAAATCGGGATAAATGAGCCATTTATGGATCTCCAAAAGACAGGTCTCCAGAACCGTCAAAGAAGGTGGAAACGGGAATTTATGGCTGTCATAGGACTGGGCTGTGGCGCAACTGGTTAGTAGCCAGCTGCAATAGATCACTACTGACCAAGAGATCATAAGTTCGAAGCCAGCCCAGTTCAGAGTAAGCTCCTGACCATTAATAATCCAGCTCACTGTTGACCTATGCAGCTCAAAAGACAGTTGCATTTGTCGAGTAGAAAACTTAGGTACCGCTTTATGTGGGGAGGCTAATTTAACTAATCTATGATACCATAAAAACATCCAGCAGCGTGCGGAAGAATGAGGAAGTACTACCATCAAGGACTCGGTGTCACAAGTGGACAGTGAAGCGACAGCGCCTCCTGTAGCCCGAATCGAGCATAACCCTCATGAAGCCGGAAGCTGGAAAAATATTAAATTGCCTCTGTGTCTGTCTATATATGTTGTATGTCTAATAATGGCATGGAATGTTTGTGCATTCATGTGCATTGTGATCCGCCCTGAGTCCCCTTCAAGGTGAGAAAGAAGGGCGGGATATACATACTTAAAATAAATAATAAATAAATACATCATATTCCAATATTTTTGTTAGATAGATAGCTAGATAGATAGATAGATAGATAGATAGATAGATAGATAGATAAGTAGGTAGATAGATAGATAAGTAGGTAGATAGATAGATAGATGGATAGATAGATAGATAAGTAGATAGATGATAGATAGATAGATAGATAGATAGATAAGTATATAGGTAGGTAGGTAGGTAGGTAGGTAGATAGATAGGACAGATAGATATATGGCTTCCAAATGGCATGACTTATAGAATCATTTATTTATTTATTTATTTATTTATTTATTTATTTATTATTTTGTTTGTTTTACTTCACTTGTATACTGCTTTTCTCACCCCGCATGGGGGGCTCAAAGTGGCTTCCAAACATATTATGGCAAAATTCAGTCCCTACACAATAATAATAAAATACTGCTATCGCTTGAATCATAAAAACACCATAACATTAACACTGAACCATAAGAGTCAAAAACATATTAATTTAAACATTGAAATCGCATAATCCAAAAATCAAAGTCCGGGGCCGTTCCGATATCAGTGTCTATTGCACGTAATCTCTGATTGTACTGAAGCCCAGGACGGATCCAACCGACAGAAGGGAAGGAAGTAAACAAGGCGCAGTCGGTCGTGTTGAACACAAACAAGAAGAGGGTCTGCCTTTCGGAGCCGCCTGGGTTGCCTTTGGCCTGGGGGCTGGAGTCGAGCTGCCAATCTGACCCTTCTCCAGACCTTTCCTCTCCGAGGCCCCGAGGGCAGCGAAGATGCAGCGCAGAGCCCGGCCGGCTCGCTCTCGTCTTTGGCTGCCTTTCCTCTTCCATTTGGCTCTCTCCACTTGGCCAGGAGGCAGCTCTCGCTTGTTACCCAAACAGCAAAACAAGCCTTCGTGCGGATTTATTTCTCTTCCAGACAACAACAAAACCTCTTGCAGACATTTGCCTGGCCCGCGCACATCATGAAAGAGATGCTCAGCAGCCAGGGACTCATTTCGATGTTTTCTGCGTGTGTTTTGTTTCCCTCTCCCCTTTAATTTGCATGACATGACAGGACCACAGCATTGAGCGACAGCAAAGTTATTATTATTATTATTATTATTATTATTATTATTATTATTATTATTATCATTATTATTATTATTATTGACACAACAACATAGTATGACACATCAAACAAGATGGATATGCTGGATTTCGTGTCACAAAATCACAAGTCGAACACTTCTCAAGTGTCTAGGACTGTGTGATGAATTATTATTATTATTATTATTATTATTATTATTATATGACACAGCAAACAAGATAGATATGCTGGATTTCGTGTCACAAAATCCCAAGTCGAACACTTCCCAAGTGTCTAGGACTGTGTGATGTATTATTATTATTATTATTATTATTATTATTATTATTATTATTATTATTATTATTGTTGTATGACACAGCAAACAAGATAGATATGCTGGATTTCATATCACAAAATCACAAGTCGAACACTTCCCAAGTGTCTAGGACTGTGTGATGTATTTTCGGATGATGCACACAGATCCCAGTAGGGTGGCCTTTTGCAGTTGGCAGATTATTATTATTATTATTATTATTATTATTATTATTATTATTATTGACACAACGATGTTGTATGACACAGCAAACAAGATAGACATGCTGGATTTCGTTTCACAAAACCACAAGTCGAACACTTCCCAAGTGTCTAGGACTGTGTGATGTATTTTCGGATGATGCGTGCAGATCCCAGTAGGGTGGCCTTTTGCAGTTGGCAGATCGTAATTTTGTCAATGTCTATTGTTTCCAAATGCCGGCTGAGATCTTTTGGCACGGCACCCATTGTGCCCATCACCACCGGGACCACCTGCACTGGTTTCTGCCAGAGTCTTTGCAGTTCAATCTTGAGGTCCTGAGAGCGGCTGAGTTTTTCCTGTTGTTTTTCGTCAATGCGACTGTCACCTGGGATGGCAACATCAATGATCCAAACCTTTTTCTTTTCCACAACTGTGATGTCTGGTGTGTTGTGTTCCAGAACTTTGTCAGTCTGGATTCGGAAGTTCCACAGTATCTTTGCGTGCTCATTTTCCAATACTTTTGCAGGTTTGTGATCCCACCAGTTCTTTGCTGCTGGGAGGTGGGACTTGAGGCATAAGTTCCAATGAAGCATTTGGGCCACATAGTTGTGCCTCTGTTTGTAGTCTGTCTGTGCGATTTTCTTACAGCAGCTGAGGATATGATCCATGGTTTCGTCGGTTTCCTTCCACAGTCTGCATTTTGGGTCATCTGCTGATTTTTCGATCTTGGCCTGAATTGCCTTTGTCCTGATGTCTTGCTCCTGGGCTGCAAGGATCAGGCCTTCTGTCTCCTTCTTGAGGGTCCCATTCGTGTGGTACTTGAGGCATAAGTTCCAATGAATCATTTGGGCCACATTATTATTATTATTATTATTATTATTATTATTATTATTATTATTATTATTATTATTATTATTATTATGTTTTCCCATTTATTCTGTGGTAAAATTAGTTGCCTCGGCTTATATTCGGACCAGCTTATACTCGAGTATATATGGTAATTTTATTGGTATCTCGGCTTATACTGGAGTCACTGTTTTCCCAGTTTTTTGTGGTAAAATTAGGTGCCTCGGCTTACATTCGGGTCAGCTTCTACTCGAGCATATACAGTGACTCTTTCAAACCAGGAACAGGAAATATATTTCGAATTTTGTTACATAATGTTACCCACGGCTTGAGTGGAAGGGGATATCTTGGAAGGCCGGGACGGGGATTGAACTGGATTCAATTGAAACCAGAACGTTTCCTTTTGGGAATCGGTGGCTGCGCAGAACAGCTGGGAAAGAGTCATGAGACCACTTGGAAGCCCCGGGAACATCTGGAGCCTTTCCTGGCCGTCTCATCATGACTCTGGAGTTATAGAAGCAGCCAAGCGTTGAGCCGCGGTCGGCTCCTCGGGGCTGCCGAAAGCGACAAAGCCAACGATTCAGTGCCTGCCCTCCTCCCATTGCAAACACATTCGCAAGGCTCTGGAGGTCCCGTAGAAACATTGAAACCACTTTTGAGAAGATTTGTCAGAAAGGACGAGGCCAGATGATTCCCAAGCCTTTTGCTCTCACAACGTCTTGCTCCGTAGATCTCCTGGCTGTCAACAAAAGCTGCTTTGAGACTCTCCAGGCTTTGCGGCAAAGCTGTAGATTACGGTGCAGAGAAATTTCATCAAGGAAAGCAAAGGAGCATTGATGCCCGTCATTGGTTGAGTGTGCGTGGAAAGCCCGGACTTCTTGCAAGGTGCCCAGAAATTGCTTCCGAAGTCTTCCGAAGGAGACTTTCCGCGGAAGAAGCCTTTTTGCAAGTGAGATTGTAAGACAATTACCTTCAAAGGGTCCTGGCTCAGGAGGGAAATCAGGCAGAAAACTCAGTCCCGTGAGAGATGCAAAAAGCAAAGTTTATTCTCATAGCTATGATAAGGCAAATAGCCATAGGCACCCAGAATATAAATACTGTAAATAAATAAATAAATAAATTTCGATGGGTCCCGTACCATGCAAATGGCTGCCGCAACATGTGCGTAGCAAACAAAGAATATATACCTTTGGCTTATCTAAAATTGACCGATGGCTGAGGGTCTTCCTCGCCTTATTTATTTATTACATCACTTCTACCCCGCCCTTCTCACCCATCAGGGGACTCGCCTTCCACACCTACTTGGCATAAATGATATCAATGACCTCACTTGTTTCCTCTGAGCTTTCTTCTCTTTAGAACTTCCTATGTAGGCAAAGCTACATAGGGAAAAGTTTATTATTTTCCAGCTTATGGTCCCTTCAAGATGAGAAGAAAGGAGAACACTGGCTGACATACAGAGAGTTAATAACACCTGAAGATGAAAAATACAGATTTCAATCTCAAGAAGGACTGAAGGAGGCAGGACTTCATTCACTTCCAGTGATACAGATACAGGCAACTGAAAGAAAACATAGTTGGAAGACACCTCACTGGCCATCCAGTCCAACCCCATTCTGCCAAGAAGCAGGAAAGTCCTATTCAAAGCAACTCCGACAGATGGCCATCCAGCCTCTGCTTCAAAGCCTCCAAAGAAGGAGCCTTCACCACACTCCGCGGCAGAGAGTCCCACTGCTGAACAGCTCTCTCTCACAGTGAGGAAGTTCTTCCTGATGTTCAGGTGGAATCTCCTTTCATGAAGTTTGAAGCCCTTGTTCCATTGCGTCTTAGTCTCCCTCCTCCCTATGACATCCCCTCACATATTTATACATGGCCCTCATCATGTATCCTCTCAGCCTGTTAGGAATTGTGGGAGTTGAAGTCCAAAACACCTGGAGGGAGGGCCCAAGTTGGCCCAGGCCTGGTGTAAAGGCAGCCATTGACTCTTCTGCATTTTCCCCCTTTCTGGAGCAGAACAACCATTTTCAAAGTAAGGACTGCACAATTAAACAGTAAATCACACTTTCAAACTAGGAATATCATATATATTTTTTCAAATTTTGTTACATAGTGTTACCAATTCAGTTGGGCACGTTGTTTTTCCATCCAAAGAAAACAAACCGTGTTTCTTATTCCTTCATTTCCTCACAGGAAGATGACCTGCAGGATGATGGGGCTGAGGAATGTCCTACAAGAATTGGAAGAATCATCCTAATACAAGTTTGCATCTGATTCACCTCCTCCAGAGAAGTAAATAAGTCCCTAGTCTTTCCACCAACAAAAAGTTGTTTGTTTCAGACTCGTGTGTCCAGACTTCCATTAACTGGGGAAATAGCTAGACCTGAAAAAGTCCGAAGTGAGATATATGTTATTTATCAGGGGAAGTTGGGAGCTTTGGGGGAGTCAGTTCCCTAGTTTTAGAAACCAAAAAGCAGAGCTTTCCCAACAGCATTCTGGTTAAGAGGCTTGTACAAAACAGAGCGGCCAAAACTCATTTGAAAAGAAACAAGATGATTGCAGCTCAAGTGGATTCCCAATGGGAAGCGGATCATGGGCTGGAGTTTCTAAACAAACACAAATTACTTATGAAAACAGCATCAAGAGTGAACTGGGATGATTTAGGACTCTGGCTGACTTCAGTAGGATTTAATAGGGCTGTGCCTCGTATGTTGTATTATTTCGTAAGATTCTTACATACAAGGCGAAATTACGAAACGCGAGGAGCGACCACACCAAAAACTCAAGAATCGAAACACCTATGATTTTTCATAATAGTTTAATGATCCTCGTAAGTTTACCAAAGTCAGATGGTGCAAAGCCAAAGAGGCCATGCCGCCATTGGGAGGGAGACTGAGAACTCTAGGAAATATAGTTTGGGAAGGCAAGAGAATTCAGAAGTCCCTGCCCTAAACTACATTCCCCAGAATTACGCTCACAACCCCAATGTCTGTCCATAGCAGCAGCCAGAGCTCCAATAAATTATTGAATCTGCAAAGAGGACTGATAGAAAGGAAATCAGTTCTAGACTGGGAGGAAAATCCCTAAGTTGAAGCTCTATGGTATGTATTGTGTGTCATATAGAGAGATACATTCAAGGGGATAGCTGTGGTGGATGGCAACTTCCCTCTTTCTTTATCCTGCTGGAGACCCTTCATTGAACTGGACTGCCTTCATGCACCCAGATATTCCTTTCCACGTTCTGTATCGTATTTGGATGGCACACTTGAAACCTTCAGAAATAACATCCACAGACAAGGGATCTTTTTTTAAATCCATGGACACTTTATAAGCAACGTTACAACTAATCTACACAGTTTCACCAACACAACATATCAGGTTGGGAGAGATCGTAAGTGCTTGGACATTCACGGAATACAGAGTTGAATTGCGAGACATCTGAGAAAAAGCAGGCACCAAATTCACAGATGCAAACGCCGGAAAGCGATGCTGATTATCAATATGGTCCCCAGATCTTTAGGTAGAGGAAATAACCCCAAGGATTCAGTGACAAAGGATCTCCTTTCACATACCAAAGGCTGTTTATTGTATATCCACTGCATCTTTTTGAGTTTCCCGCACACACTGACTAGACGACACCCTTTTGCACACAACCCATGATCTAATTCCTTGGAATGATGGGTTGATGACCATGAGTTCAACCTGATCCCTTCTTTGTTTGGTCCAAAATGCAGCCAATCCAGAAACAAGAAAGCATTGATAAAGACTGGGAAGGATGGTCCTCCGGATGTTGCTCAACTGTTGCTCCCATCATCCCTCACCGTTAGCTACGTTGATGTGGAATCCATGGGAGCTGCAATCAAAGCCAATCTGGAGTTTCCTCTTTGGAAGGACTGTAAACATTTGCTGGTTTTATCCTCACATATAAGGAAGAAAAGAAATTTATTTCTGTGCATCATTTTCTTAACACATTCCCAAAATGGGAAATCACTCATATGTCCGTAAAGACATATCTCCCATGATTCCCAGGATGACCATTATTCTTCATGATTCCCGGGATGACCATTATTCAACATTTATTGATACTGATATTTCTTAATGCTTGACTATTTCAAGAGCCAAACGAGGACCAACTACAATACTGACAGATCATTCAGAGGGATCTGGTTCTGGGGTCTCCAATGGTCCTTTCCCACCCATTCTGGGGTCCACTTATTCCCGCGCAATGCAGAAAATACAACTAAAACCAAACGATCCATATCAAGCGGTTGGATAAGAAGAATAGCCTACAGAGACAATATCCAACTCGGTACGCAGTGCATTTTTTAATTGTCTTCAGTAACCACCAAGAACTTACGAGAGTGGACGCAAGGTATGTCTGAAGGTAACCAGAAGCAAGTTCTCCCAGGAAAAGATCTTGGTAATGCCAACATTATGCCTTGGAAGCAAAGCAGGACCAAAGCCAGAAAATGGCCATTCCTTTCAGGAAAACGTTGTCTGAGAAGAACAACTCAAGAGCACCATCTAGACGAATCATGGGAGTTGAAGTCCAAAGTATGAAAATAATAGCCCAACCAAGAAGCCATGAGATCATACCTCACACACCTGGCCTTCCTTTCCCTCCTCAGCTTAAGCGGCTGAGGGGGAAAAGGAAAGGGCCTGAGGCTGTTAGGAATGGTGGGAATTGGAGTCCAAAACATCCGGAGTTCTGAAGTTTGCCCATGCCTGCTCTAGACCATGTGTGTTTGGTCCCTAAAAACAGTGGTGAGACTCCCATCATGTTCTTTCAAAGCAACGGAATCCACAGAAGGGCTTTGCCTGGTAAACTTTGGCTGGAATGAAGATTCTGTAAAGATAACGGAGCAATACTTTGGAATGTTGGCAATGAAATTGGACCCTCCAACGGACATTGGACCTCTGTGTTTTCACTGTAACACTTCCCCCCCCCCCCCAAAATTGACTGACAATATAATTTCACTACATATGAACAACCCCCCCCCCCAAATTGACCCCCAAATTGGTTCACTCCTAAAAGTAACAAAAAGTTGATTTGCAAGACTCTTCCCATTGAGAAAAACGAAACCCAATGCATATCGGAATTGACTCACACACCCCAATGATGCATTGGGTGGCCTTTCGGGGTTAAAATATTGAGTAACAAATGGTATCAGGAAATGCCTATCACCCAAAAGTCCAACCTTTGTCATAAGGACCCCTACTGAGTCTAGGAAAATGAGCCATTGTGACGAAATGTGTCAAATCCCTCTGCCATTGTCCCGAATCTGCTGTGTGTGTTAGTAAGAGAAACTAGGCATCCCAACAGTCCCTTTCTTACATCAATGGCAGGGCTGCTGGCAAGGCAATGATATATATTTATAAAATAATGTCACTGAACAATCATCTCGTCTCAGTCCAGTTCAAGCTGGAAGCCACCCCTCCCGTCGAAAGGAGCCAACGGAAAGGTATTTGGACCTCCTGCCATCTCCATGAGTGACAGCTGCTTTGGAGGTTACCGAAAATGCCATCAGACGGAACGTGAGAGAGGTTCTTTCAGCCTCTTTTCAGTTTGAAAAGACTTCACATTCATATGATGGGTGGAGAAAGGTTATCTGCATTCCCACCCCGAAGCCCAAGAGGGAAGATGGATGGAAGCTTGGCTGAGAGACGGGCCCATCTGCATCTTCTGCCTTCTATCAACAGCGGGATTGTTGCCACATGTATGAACGATATATACAACAGGCGATGCCTCAAGTTTGTACAAATTAAAATAGAAAAGGGGGTGGAGAACGTAACTCGACACGGCCAGTGCATCAACATCAAGGAATGTCTTCACAGTCAAGGAGATGATGGCAGAAGAAGCGAGTTGGAATTGCTCTGCACTGTTGACTATCCAGCTGCATTATGCAAACATCTACCCAGCAATCCACGGGAAAGCCAAGCCATGCTCTTTGGACACAAGAAACGGCAGAAACATGGAGGCAAGGAGGAGTGATGGAGCCAACAGTGAGTCTTCTCAACACCAAGATGGAAATGTTCTCCCGCTTCTCCCGCAGCAGCAGAAGTCTCCAAGGACATGGTTCTGGAGAGCATCTAGAACCGATCAACCTGGAACCAGCCAGGATGGGAATGGAATAGCCTGAGGAAAGAAGACAAAGAAGATCTCAACTCTCAGAAGATGAAAACCCTCAGGTGAAGTGGGTTTATTGAATCGTGAACACTCCTATTAAACACGAATCTTATGTGGGATCGTTCCACTCTTATCTCCCATCTTTCCCACAAGAAAGAGCCCACCTTCAGCAACCATGTTCTCCTGGTTCTTTTTTTTTTTTTTTGGTTAAAATGAAGCCTACCATTTGGGCCTCAGCCTTCGTCGCTCGGGAGTCTGCCTTGAGGTGATGAAGAGCTGGAAAGAAAGGAAGGGAGAAGGAAATGTCACAAAAGCAAGTGCAAAAAGGCTCACATAAGGGGATCTCCTTGAATCCCACCGGAAAAGCTTTGCAACAAGATCTCCAACTTGGGATGGAAGGAAGCAACGCTCATCGTTATTTATCTCCTGGATCATATAAATGAGTTTCAAGGCAATCATACAATCTAGTGGCAAGAATTTTGTGATTATTTGCACAACTCAAAGGATTTCGGGAAATATTCTGCTCAGAAAGTGCATGGGAACAGGGAGGATTTGAATAGCCACATAAAAGCTACTGTTTCCCCAATTTCAGCATTTGCTTTTTGTGTTTTCTCCTCAAAATAGACAATAACAAAAAACTTGCACAACAAAAAATGTGCAAAATATATTTTTATTCTGAAAGATTGCACTTTTCTGCACAAAACTGTTGGAGAAACTCAATTTTTTTGGCCCAGACAACAGCAACCTTCCACCAAAAACCCTCCTGTTATTAAGCAATTCTTAGATTCTTATTAAGCCTTAGCTATGTTTGAGGATCACCCCTAAATAAAAGTTTGAACACTTCTTGAGGCTACCAGAGTTTACTGGGAAGAATTTTCTTTTCAAATTATGTTTGTGGGCAGATAATCCATTGTGGTGAGGATATAGACTATGTTTTCCCCCACAGAAAATAAACAATGTTTCTTATTCCTTCTTTTCCATGTAAGAAGAAAATTCTGTAGGCTGATGTTGCTGAGGAGCATCCTAACAAGAGTTTGCAGACTTCCTTCCCGTAAAGAAGAGAAGTTTCGAGTCTTTCCACCAATTAAAAGTTGTTTTCTTTACACTTGTGTGTTCATATTTCCATTGGTTGGGGAAACAGCTGGGCCTGAAAAAGTCCTAAGTGATATACAATATTCACCCAGGGAAGTTGGGAGCTTTGGGGGAATGAATTGCCGACGTCTGGAAGCCAGAAAACAGCCTCCCAGAGCTCATTGGCATTGTATAATTATACAGTACAACCCTTGTTTCTTTGTGGGATGTACATTGTTATGCAAGACAACTGATTGTGGGAATAGGAAATTGTGGGGATTAGTAAACCCATAGAAGGGGTGAAGTAAACATTTCTAAACCATCAATTCCAGCCATATTTTGAATAGCAATCACCGATCTCTGCAACTTTACTTTTTCACATTTTGGGTGCCATTTCTAGCAATTTTCCATTTTAGCCATTGACAAACCATTCGCAAATTACAAATTTCATGGCTAATGTAAAGGAATGTATTTCTTTACCAAGAGAGAAGTAAAATGCATTGCCCCAAACACGTTGCTAATCCCTGGTTTCAGCAGAAGTCCTGGATGGCTTTGGAGAATTTCCACTCCCAATCCCAGAATCCCTCACTTTTTGTAAAGTTTGAACGTACCCATCCACTCCTTACCTGCCTCTCCTGAAAGAAGCCGATTCAAAGAATTTTGTTCTGGAGGCCACTCTGAAAAAAATAATAACCAACACAGATCCATTTGCTTTCAATGCAACAATAAATCTAGCCCTGTAGTTTGGTGAGTTTTTTGGCAGAGAAGTCTACAAGACGAAAGCTACCACGCTTGTGATTCCATAGCACTGAGCCATGGAAGTTAAAGTGGGGTCAAACTGCATCAATACTACAATGTAGATGCACCCCTAGTCTCAGGAGCAGCAGAGAATTATTTATTTATTTATTACATTAAATAAATTAGATGATTCTGCGCAAAAAGTTCTGCACAAAAAGCATCAAAGTGTGAATTTTGCACAAAATAGATCCCATGTTGCACAAATGTTTCATAGCATGAAGACAATAGTAAACATTACTAATTGCTTTTTTCAGGAAGAACAGTAGCAAAAAATTACATCCTTAATTACTGCATCAGATCGTTAACATGCATGCCTTCAAAATCACCAAGTAGCAAGAGACTAGGTTTATTTATTAGCCAGTGCAAATAAATGTAAAGTAGAGACAGTGGCCAGATGTCTTCATTTCTTACAATGAAGAGACAAGAGGGAAATTTTTCTTGAGTTTCCTACAGGCCATTGGTCAGAAGGCCATCCCACCCAATTATTGTCCACTTCACCAACTACTCTGCTTTGATACTCACACAGAGGAAGATGCCTCCCCAGGTCCTCCTACAATCAGATCGGGCTTTGGCTCTGGTTTCTGGGGTGTAGGAACTTTGCACGGAGGATCCGGGGGTCTCATTGGGGGCCGCGTGATCACCGGCTTCTCCCCAGACGGTCGTGCTTTGATGAAGCCTTCCGATTCACCTGGGTTGGCAACGTTACAAATATTGGCCATTATGAAAGGCAACCACAATTGAACAAAGAAGAATGACCCACCCACTAGCGCCTGCAACTCAGGCTCACCTTCTTTGACCACCATCCCAGGCCTTGGAGCTGGTCTTTTCACGTGGAGATTGGAGGCCTTCGGGCAGCCAGGAACTGGTGGCACCCCATTGGCGGCTTTGTGGGCAAACTTCGCCCCGCCATCTTGGAGTCGAGACACCAGTTTCCCCACATCTACCTCTGCGCACTGTTCCGACTTGCCGTCCAAGACGGGTTTTGTGGAGTCCATCTCTCCCGACCGGGGCAAAGGCAGGCGGTTGCGCTGGAGTGGCTTAGGAGCTTCATTGTAGTGGGGCATGACCATGCCGTTGGGAGTAGGGCTTTGGCCAAGCTCTACAAAAGGGAACCCAAAAAGGAATAATGGACAAAAGTTCCAAGGCAAGTTCTGGGCAAGTTCCAAGTTGCAGGGAGAACATATATGCATGCCAATCTATGCATGGGGCTCTTCTAAAAGTATGAGTGGATAGGTCTCTAAATCCCTTGCCTTGCGCTGTATATTTGTCACCACAATCTCTTGGCATTGCCGAATGTTCAGACTCTCATGGGAAATACTTCCCTGGATTTATGACCCAGTTTGCTATCTGCCAGAATACCACAACCACACTGCATGGTTTGTCTCCAGCTTTTCAATTTGGCTGCTCATATAAACAAACCATGTGTGTGTTTCCAAACTATTTACTGCGTCTCAAACTATTACCTCAAAATATTTACGAGCTCATATCACTTTCCACCTGCCAGTCTCTGAGGCTCTCTTGCTCCTGGGGCAGACACATCTCATTTAGCGCACCAAACTGGGAAGTTCTGAAGATGATTCCTCCTGACTTTTTCCAGCTGGGACCAAAAAGACCTGTTTGCAAGATTATCCCAGTGGCATTTCTGAAGAGTGGGGTACTTACTGCAACATGGTGATGGTGGAGGTCATCATTTGAGCATCTTCTCCCACAGGAAAACAAACCCAGGTCTTTGGATTCTGACCACCAGACCACTTTTAGACATAAATACACGGTAACACAGATGAGCCCTACCAACCTTCGCCTTCTTCCACGGAGCCTCCAAAGAAGACCGGTCTCTCCCGCAGCGGACGCTTGGAGATGGTGATGGGCTTGTGGCGCCGAGTGGCCACTCGCGGAGGAGGCACCGGTGGCGCGGCATTGTCTTCAGGCGGCCCAGAATATATCTGGAGAAAGAATGTAAAAGAACACAACTTTCAACATCCGGTCCCGTCCACCAAGCATTTCTTAATTACCATGTTTACTCTAATACACCATCGAATCGAATGTAATAAGGAAAGATGCGAAATTAGAAAGTGTTGGAAGAACAGCAAAACAAAAGGTTAGTTTATTTGCTGATGATACGTTGTTAACAATTAAGAATATGTGTGGCAATATGGATAGAATAAAGTTACATTTAGAGATATTTGGTAAAATAACAGGATTACAAATCAATTGGAAAAAATCAGAAATGATGTTACTTAATTACTTAATACAAAAAAAAGGAAGAAGAAGCTTTATGAAACAGGCCAACGGGGTTAAAGATCAAGAATAAAATAAAATATTTAGGAGTAACTATAACTAAGGAGTTATATGAAATGGAAGAGGTAAATGTTACAACATTAAGGAAAGCAACTCAAAAGAAATTACTGGAATATGAAAACATAAAACTATCATGGTTCGGAAAGATAGCGTTAGTTAAAATGAAAATTCTTCCAAAGATAAATTTTATATTTAGAAAGGTACCACTATAAACTACAAACTACTACACCAAGCATTTCTTAATTACCATGTTTACTCTAATACACCATTGAATCTAATGTGCACCACAATGTTTAAACCCCTGAAACCAAAAAATGTGTTTGCTGCCAAATGTAATGCGCAGCAGCAAAAAGTTCCCTCTTTGTCATTTGGCCATTGTTTAGAATTCCTTCTTCAAAAACAAAAGTGTTAGAACACAAAATCTTCCAACGAAGAAAAGGAAAATCTTGGGATGCATCTCTGCTTTAGAATGTATCCGCTTTGGTTCTGTTAGGTAGATAATTTATTTTATTTATTTACAGCATTTATACCCCGCCCTTCTCACCCGAGGGGACTTAGGGTGGATTACAGAAATTGGCAAAATTTAATGCCCAAAGAATACAATCATAAAATCAAAACAATACATATAAATCCGTTAATAACATTATTAAAATACATTATAAAAACCTTAAAACATATATATAATTAATTCCATTCATCCAAGAACCTAATGCTGTGCTAGACAGAAATGCATTGTCTGTTAACTCCATTGTGCATAACTGTGTGAAAAATACAGTTCTAATAGACATGTGGTCACAGCACATTCCACTGAAGGGTTAAGCGAGTGGAGATGTGCATCTAGAGCAGGCATGGGCAAACTTCGTCCCTCCAGGTGTTTTGGACTTCAACTCCCACAATTCCTAACAGCTGGTAGGCTCTAGGCTGTAGTTTTATGAGGCCTTGAGCCTTCCCTGCCAAAGAATGCTGATGCTTCACCAGATTACAAATCCCAGGATTGCATAACATTGAGCCCAGTCCATTAAATTAGAGACGACATCCCTCAAATTGGAGCTCCAGGCGCTGCTGAAGGAACTTCTCAGTTTGCTTTGGCTCAGCACTAAGATGACATGAATCTAATGCGCACCCTGATTTTGGGAAGGTCATTTAGCCAAAAAGGGTGAGCGTTATATTCGAGTAAATTGGGTATGTTGCACAAAATTGACGTCTAAATTATATGTAGGTTTGATTCACTAACCATGACTCCATTATTAACAGGATAACAAAATATACCGTCAAAGGTAACAAAACAGTCTGAAACAAGAGGTAACAAGACTGGGGATCAGTGTGCAATACAATCATGGATTTATTTGATTGAACGTCAACTTTTTAGAACTGTGGAATAGTATGATTTTAATTTCAGAACTCAAAGCGAATGTGATCTTTGTATGATGGGATGGATTGGAGACTTCCTTTTGCTGAGTCTATCATTAACCAGCCACAAACTCTTCCTCGTTCCCATCCTTTTGCATATTTATTTTCAATTTTAAAGGGTGCGCTCCTCTTTGCCTTGTCTCTTCCATTTCCTTTCAAGCCACGTCCAATTTATTAGTGAGACGCGGCAGAAACAAATTAACAGATTGAGCCTGAATGCAACCCTGTTTGCCTGATTTACGGATAAATGAGGGAACAGATGGTTTTCCACACGGTTAACACAGAAAGAAATACCGTTTTCTGCTAAATTACACAAACAAACGCCCGTTATTTGTTTGCAACAGGGATCGGAACGTGGAGATGCACGGCTGATAGGGTTGTCATTGCCAATCAAAGCTTCCAGTGATGTGTTAACTTCAATTTGCACGATCTATCAACTCGGATGATATTCCCAGACAGATTCAAAAAAGCAAAGAAAAACATTTCTCTTTGATAAATAACTACATTTCAGGAGGAAGGAGCATTGTTATTTTGTTTATTTTCCAAACGTATTTCATCGGCATGATAACTTAGCATTGTAGGGATGGGTCGTCTTGGGCCAACTCTACTCTTCCCATGCCTTTTCCTCCACAAATGTCTAGAGCAGAGGTTCTCAGACTGTCCTCCGCAGAGCCCTGTTATATATAATGCAATATATAATATAACTAGCTTTGCCCAGCCACGCGATGCTGTGGCTTATGGGAATCCTTTGTTGGCCAGGTGGGATAGCAGTGAATAGCCTTGCAGTCTCAAAGCCTGGCCGTTTTCTGGAGTAGCTGGAGCTTTTTGTTGTATGAACGTAGACGCATGGATGAGGAGTTGTGCTGCCAAGTTTAGTGTTTCTGGGATGTGTAGTTTTGTTGTTTTGTCCTAGGCCGAAATTTCATTACCCTTTTATATATATAGATAATAATATATATTAATACCTTTGCCCGGCCACGTGTTGCTGTGGCTTATGGGAATCCTTTGTTGGCCAGGTGGGATAGCAGTGAATAGCCTTGCAGTCTCAAAGCTTGGTCATTTTCTGGAGTAGCTGGAGCTTTTTGTTGTATGAACGTAGAGGTATGGATGAGGGGTTGTGCTGCCAAGTTTAGTGTTTCTGGGATGTGTCGTTTTGTTGTTTTGTCCTAGGCCGAAATTTCATTACCCTTTTATATATATAGATTGGGGCTCCATAGCAAACTTTTGCTTCCAAAAGGCTCTATGTCTGAAAAAGTTTGAGAAGCCCTGATCTAGAGAATGAGACTTGGAAGTCTGTTCACACTCAGAAGTCTTCTATTTGCTCCACAATCCCTTGGTGTGCATTTCTGATGGAAATTTTAGGATAATTGCAACCCAGAGGATACATTTAACACAGGGAGAATTTGTATTTTGGTGGGTTCAGAGCTTTCGTTTTTATTCTTCCGGCAGCCTTACCTTGGTTGGTTGGAACTATAAATTCAGAGACACCTCCATCTAAACCTTTCCGAAATGCGTCCCTTGCTCCCGGCGGGGTTTTGCACCAACTTAACGGTGTAATAAAAGCCCAATTTAAATGATTCAGAGGCTCTGCAATGTGGTGCTAATCTTAAGTGTGTAGAGTCGGGGTTTTTTGTGACAGCAGCAATATGTGCTTCTCTAGCGGGATCAACTTTTCTAATTTCACTGCGACAATCAGCTTTAGAGCCGCCGGAGGAGCAATCACCCGCACCAACGACCCACCTGTCCTTTGAGTCTTCATAATTCACGGCGCAAATAATATATATATAACGTACCCGCCCGAAAACTCATTTGAAGTGTTTGCTTACATTGGGAGTTGAAACATTTGCGGCTCCGAAGCCACACTCGCCCGTGCCAAAGCTAATAAAACGTTACTGGCTTAACCTTATCACGGCAGAAATTAAAGACTTGGGAAGAAGTTGTCTTACTTTTAATTAAAAATGAGCTTCTCCTGGAGATGAGAAAGAGCTCGTATTTTCTGGCTGGCTGTAGGCGCAAAAAGCAGTGATGTGGAGTGAGACCAAAACCTGTGGCCCCTCCATGCTATTTGCTTGAGATCACTGTCAATGGGTTTTCTGAGCATTTTTAATTCGAGCCAAAGCACTGTCTTCTCTGTCTTGGAAGAAGGAAAGCTGCAATATTGGAAAGGCTCGCTCCCTATTCTGGATCTCTGGAGTCACAACAGATGGGCCACTGGTTCTCCAGTGTCGTCAAGACCATCACAAAACACATATTTCTGGTGGTCTTAGGAACCCCTTTGGCAGAGAACGCTGAAGATCTCTGCCTGTTTGGCACAATTCGATCGTTGGTGAAGTTCAAGGAGCTCTTTGATTGTAGGTGAACTATAAATCCCAGCAACCACAACTCCTAGATGTCAAGATCTATTTTACCTAAACTCCACAAGTGTTCACATTTGGGCATATTGAGCATTCATGCCAAGTTTGGTCCAGATCCATCATTGTTTGAGTCCAGTGCTCTCTGGATATAGGTAAACTACAACTCCAAAACTCAAGGACATTGTGTTGGGATTCATCCTGGACTACTCAAGTCTAAATGTAGTCAGATAGATGATAGAGTTAGATTGAGGTAATCCTTTCCCGTTTCCAAAGCATGCCCAGATAGGATTCACCATTGTTTCCTGCTTCCCATGCTATTTAGGTCAGCCCACCCTTTGTCGTTCCTAGAAATGTAATCTCTCCTAGGGCTTTGATGTAACTTCCCCAATTTGGCCTTTGGAATGTTTATGGACCTAGAGAAGAAGCGACCCATGAGGCTTGGTCACCATTCCAGCTTCCTGCTTTGTTCCAGAGAGGACGCACCTCTGTCCTCTATTAGTCAAGATGTAGCTATCGAGAGCTTTGTTATTTTAATCCGTCTATGTGTATTAGATCAGGATAGACTAGCTAGATACGTCCTAACCTTTTCTATCCTTCAATGGATTTATTTTTACCTCAATAAATGCTTTTAAACTTTAAAGCTAACTTTGCATCCCTTTTGCCTTCCTGATGACACAGAGGCCTTCCAAACTCGCACCCGTAAGTCTCACGCTGCTGCAATTCTTTACTCTACTATTTTAATGGGAATTTACCTCATAAAGAGGGTAACGGCTCTTCCATTCCCAACACATTGCCCACCAAACCCTTCCAGTAGTTTCTGTTGGTCATGGGAGTTCTGTGTGCCAAGTTTGGTTCAATTCCATCTTTGGTGGAGTTCAGAATGCTCTTTGATTGTAGGTGAACTATAAATCCCAACAACTCCCAAATGGCAAAATCAATCAAGGTAGACAGAGATCTCTTCAATGTCTATCCTGGCTAGCCCCGGGAGAAGAGGGCCAGAAAGAGCTCCCTGCCATCTCCCTACCTTGTCGAAGTGCTCAATGAGGATCTCCACCACGATGTTCTGGAACTTGATGTTCATCATGGCAGCCACGGTGTCCTCCTGTGCCCGCATGAGCGTGGGGCCGAAGATCACCCCCATGTTGGACGGGGACATTAGGTTCTCCTTGCTGTATTCGCAGATGCTGCCGACAAAAGGGTGAGAATAGGGTCAAGGGAAAGAAGGTGTGCGGGAAATACAGAGTATCTGAGGTCAGGTTGAACATGATGTAGGGCCTTCCTTTTTGTCTACCTGCATCCAACAAAGTAGGTCCTCCAAGTTATTATTATGTTTTGTGGTAGGGATTTAGTTGCATTGTAGTAATTGTAACTAGTAATAATCATAGTTAGAAGGTAGATGAGAAGTTTCCAAAATGTTCAAAAGTTTGTGCAGCAAAAGTGAGGTTTTGGTTGCCTTGCCAAACAGAACAGCACAATGCCAGCTCAAGGGAAGGGGAGCCAGTGAAACAAAATACGACCTATTATTTCTTCTACACTGGGTTGCGTCCACAACCACAATGAGCTGCATACTATACATAACGTTTTGTTCCCTCGTTCCCCAAATTGGATGCTGGTTTACACTCCTCGAATTCCCCGTTCACTTACTGGACCAAGTGCCGGATGAGAAGCTCCAGCATTTCCCGGTTCTGTTCGGGCAGCTTATACACCAAGGCATGGATGGATCCCAGCCTGTAATCCAAGTTCTCCGACTCTGCAAAAAAGGAGGAGAGATAGATGGAATCAGGGTCAAAAAATGGAAGGGTTTGGTTAATAGTGAGCAGGATAATTCAAATA